>NC_057804.1:250293234-250328307 GCF_018294505.1 Triticum aestivum | reverse complement strand
TGGAGGCGCGGCGGGAGCCGGCGGCGGCCACTGTGGGGCGGCAGCGGGCGGCGGCGGCAGCTGCAGCATCCCAGCGAACGTCGCGGAGGCCCCTGGATGCAGTGAGTACCACGGCAGGGTCGGCGGCCCGATGGCGACGGTTGGCGGCAGGGGTGGCGGCGGCCCATAGGGGCTGGCCAGGTACAGCCGAATCCCCTGGACAGCTGTGACGAGGTCGTTGAGGACCCCGATGATCTCCTCCGGGGTGTAGGCGGCGGCTGGTGGTGCGATGGCGGCGGCCGGAGGATGCGACCAGCAGTGCGGACGGGGAGGGAGCGGCGCGGTGTAGATGGCCAGCGGCGCGGTGGTGACGGTCGGCAGCGGAAGCGACGGGATGGGCGGCGGTGAAGTCATGATCGGAACTAAGCTATCTGATACCAAATTGTTATGGCGCTGCTAGAAGGAGGGCGCAAGAGGGCCGACCGGGGGCCTTTTTGCCCACGGCGGGGCAAGAGGGAAGGGATTTCCTTCTTAATTCTTACTTAATTAGATTGATACATCTCCTCTCTTTATATAAAGAGGTTTACTTGACTCCCAAACAAGGCTTACTTGACCCCTAAGTGAGCGACCCTTATCTTTAATTAACCCTAAGACTAACGGGTCCATTAGGCCCATTATGTACTCTAACAAAGTCATAGTACCAATGATGTTATTTCTTGAAGGAAATTTGAAATTTGTGTCCGTTGTGACTAACAAGTAAACTGCTCAGGACGCTCCTATTTGTATATTTTCAAATGGTTTCCTGATTGATGTATTAGAAGAGTGTGGTTAGTCTAGATTTAATCAGTATACTTCAGTTTGGTTCAGTTCAGGGCATATAGTAAGTTTGATTTAGAAGAAAATACCAAAATTACCTGCTGTGAAGAACATGTCAGGCATGTTTTTTCAATCTCCCTGTACTTCCATGGTTCTGAATTTTCTATTGTACTGTACGGCAAGTTAGTTTGTTATTCAAGTAAAATCCATTTATTATACAAAGTGTGCATGGATTGCTCGGTTACTAGGATTGTAGCCCACTAGGTAGTTCCAAATCCATTTATTTTGTAGAACATTGCCTATTTATCAGTCTAAAAATTATGGTATCTCACTAGGATTGTATACTAACATTAGCTTATTTAGTTTTTTGAACGGTCACGGGGGGAGAGTGTCCCCACCTGAATATATTACCACTCAAATGGCCATAATGCCAAGAGATTGATCCAGTTTATAAGGAAAACCGGGTCGAAAACCTTAACAAATTGACCCTGTTTATGAGGAAAACCGGGTCGAAAACCGTACATGTAGCAAGGTAAAATAAGATGAGAGAAAAATGGAGACCCAAGACAAGGCATAACCTAGCTAGCAAACTGAAAGACCATCACCATGAGAGACATAAGTAGATGCGGGTGTCGTCAAGGGATCACAATACCAAGACTTTGCAAGCAGCCTAGCGCACCGCACCGGCATGCGTACCAAACCTCACAGCGCAACACAGGAGCATCAACAATCAACGAGTGCCACTTAACACGAACCTTGACTAGGAGCTCCGCCACAGGAGATCGGAACGACTAGCAAGTTGGGCAGACATCTTGCGCCATCATTGAGCAAAGAAGAACCGAGACAATACCAAAAGCATGAAGCTCGCCCCAACACAATGGCAACCATGAGAGAGTCTTGCGCAAGCATCACTAGGGGCAGCAGAGTCAACAATGGGCAGGGGCGGATGGATGGCAGCGAAGAGCTTCCAATGACACCTTCAAGAAGGTGAACGACGTCCGTAGACGACATCGTTAATGGACTTCCGTACGGAGCCCATACCAAGTGGATCAAGTACAGCTCAAGGACCACACCCCCAGGAGGGAAAGCGCAGCCAGACTGGCGCCGCCGTGGTCAGCTGATGCTCGGGTCAGCAGGGATTTCTCCCCGAGCAGGACCAGATCGAGCTTGACGGCGAGGCAGCAGGTCGAAGGAGCTACAGGGATTGCATATCGACGACCGACAGCCACCATCCATGTGGACTCGATGGAGCAGTGGGCGAAAGTCGGAGACAACCGGGGCCGGGGAGGCGCTTGGGGAGCACGGAGGCCACACAGGGTCCAGGGAGGCCAGCAGGCCGCACCCACGGGCAAAGGAGCCATGGCCCGACTGCAGGCAGGCCAGGAGGCTGCAGATCTGGCCGGGGCACGCACCGCCATGGCCAGGAGGTGGATGGAGGGGGACGGGCACGTGCCACACGGGTGCCTCGTGGCCAGGTGGTGGCTGCGGTGGATCTGGAGATGGACGGGACGGTGGAGCTCGGGCCGCCCGGGGGTGCAGGTGTAGGACCTTAAAGTATGTCTAGAGGGGGGGGGTGATTAGACTACTTGACCAATTAAAAACTTAACCTTTTCCTAATTTTAGAGTTTGGAAGATTTTAGCTATCTTTGGACAAGTCAAGCAATCATCACACAATTCAAGCAAGCATGCAAAGAGTATATGAGCAGCGGAAATTAAAGCATGCAACTTGCAAGAAAGTAAAGGGAAGGCTTTGGAGGATTCAAACGCAATTGGAGACACGTATCGCCTATTCAACCCCCCCCTCTAGTCGATAACTAGCACTTTCAATTGGTATCAGAGCAAGGTACTCCCTTGTTCTGTGTGATTCGGTTTAACCACCTGGAGTTTAGCTATGTCGACTACAGGGATAATCAAAGTCTCCGCTGCCTGTCCCGTATTCGATGGAACTGAGTATCCCTACTGGAAGAATAAGATGCGCATGCATCTTGAAGCCATTGATGTCGACCTCTGGTATGTCGTCAAGAACGGCGTTCCCAAAACTGGTGAAGGTGTCACCCCTACTGATGTCAAGAAGTTCATTCAACTGGACTCTACTGCAAAGAACATCATTTGTGGTCATCTGACCAAAGGACAGTATGGTCGTGTGAGTGCTCTGGAAACGTCAAAGCTAGTCTGGGACTGGCTATCCAAGGTCAACGAAGGCGTCTCTACACAGAGAGACTAGAGGATCAGTGTTCTTCGCAATCTCTTCAACCGCTTCAAGAGAAACGACAATGAAAATGTCCAGCTCACATTTGATCGCCTCACTGACATCACAAATGAGCTTCGGGCTCTTGGCGCCACTGAGATTACCAAGCATGAAATCGTCAAGACACTACTAAGATCACTTGACAGCTCCTTTGACACCCTTGCTCTCATGATACAAGAACGCCCTGACTTCAAGACACTCGATCCGTCTGATATACTTGAGAGGCTCAACACACATGAGTTCCAGCATTCTGAGAAAATAGATATCTATGGTCCCAATTATGGTCGAACTCGCGCTTTGAAGGCAAAAGTGGTTTCCTCATCTGAAGAAGAATCTGACTGCGGTTCTGATGATCCTGAAGACATTGGAAAGGAACTTGCCATGCTTGTGAAGAAGTTCCAGAAATTCACCAAGAAGAAGGGCTTCAGAAAGTCTTCACGATCTAGCTCAAGAAATAATGAAGCTTTCACTCATGACAACAAGAAGAGAACATGTCACAAGTGCAAGAAACATGGACACTATATCTCTGAGTGTCCTCAGTGGGACAATGAGAAGAAGAAGAAGAAGAGCAAGGAATATGATTCAGATGACAGGAAGAAGAAGAAATCTTCAAAGTCTTCTTCTAAGTCCTCATCAAGGTCTTCATCACATAAGAAGAGCTCATCTGGCAAGGCTCGTGCTTTTGTTGGCAAGGAAATGGATTCAGAGGAGGAGTCTGCTTCTGAGGAGGTGGAGGTGGAGTCAGGAGAAGAGTTCGGCCCTGGCGTTGCAAGTCTGGCTCTAGCCAGAGCCTATGTTGCCAAGTCCATCTTCAACACTGAAGACAATGACTTCCACACCAACGCTGAAGCTGACAACATGGACGATCCTGCTCCCACCTACTGCTTCATGGCACGTGGTGCCAAGGTAAAATCACGTGATGCTTACTTTCAAACATCAAGTGAAGATGACTCTGATTGTGAATCCAAACCCAGCTACAAAACACTTGCTAAAATTGCTACTGAACAACAAAGGGCTATGGAACATACTCAAAAATTGTTAGACAAAAGCGATGACCTGTTGGACGCGGAAATGACACGTTCACAGTCCTTAGTAGAAGACATAAAAAATCTTCATGCTAAGTACCAAGAACTTGAAAGTCTTCATGAGACGCTCTCAACCACATATGAAAAGCTCTCCTATGATTATCTTCGAAGGAAGCAAGAGCTTGAGAACTTGAAAGCGACTCATGAAGGTCTTCAAAAAGAGAATGAGTCATTTCGCGCTCAACAGATCAGTTCCGCTCAGGATGGATTTGAACCACCATGCTTAAAATGCATTGAGCGTGATAACGCTACCTCTGTTGCTAAATGTTCCAATGCTGCTGCTGTTGCATTGTCTTCAACTACTGATGTGGAAACTAACCCCTCTACGGAGGATACCACTGCTATTGCTGATGAAAATGCTAGGTTGAAGACATTGCTTGAAATAGGGATGTATAAAAGTCTGAAAGGACATCAGACACTTTGTGATGTCCTCAAAAAGCAGATTCTCAACCGAAACCCTAGAAAAGAGGGTGTTGGTTTCGAGAGGAAAATGAATGCTGATGGTTCCTACTGGAAGCCAGAGCAGTATCCCAAAACCACATGGGTTGCTGCAAAGGAACCTTCAGTGGATCCATCCACTTTATCTGGATTTACCTGTGCTAATCCTATTATTATTGATGAATCCTTTGATGCAAACTATAAACTATTCAAAAATCAGAATGGTGAAGTGTTTGCCTGGTATATTGGTACTAACTGCAGGAATGGACCACCTATGAAGAAGATCTGGGTTCCCAAAAGTTGTCTTGAGAATCTTCCAGTGAATGTCATCATGACACCACCTGGGAAGAAGACAAACCCCAGACCAAAGGCATCATATGGTCCAACGGCTTCATACGAGTACAGGACTCACTTGAGTCACCCTAACGCCAATGTTTTGCAGGGAAATCGACTCAAACTTATGAATATGAACGTGTGTCCTCAAACCGCCATGTTCATAGGACTAAGAACTTTTCTGCTTATTCATATGAGTATCATTCATCTCCTGCAAGGCTATTTGCTAGGGCTTTAAAGCCGAAATTCTTAGATGCTGCACTTAGACTCATTGCTTCTAAGCCACCCCTGAAAATGTGGGTGGTGAAGAAGAATTAACTCTCTTTTACAGAATATGGTCTCCAGCCAGCAATCAAAGGCGTCCGATACTGTTGCTGGGGACCTAAAACACATTAAGGGATGCATGATAAAATGACTTACTATGTATTCCACATATGAATCGCTTACCTGTCATACTGTGTGTTCTAACCTTGATCTAAGTTGTGATAATCCAAGTGTGCATCAAATGCTTATGCTTCACAACATACCTTGTGAAGCCTATCCTCCTAATTGCACTGTAGGGTATGACACCTCGTGCTTGAGAATGGATTATGGACAGCGGATGCACTAATCATATGACTGGTGATCGAAGTCTTCTCATGAACTCAACCTTACGTCCATCCGACAAGAGTCAAATCACATTTGCTGACACTGGTAAAAGCAAGGTATTGGGTCTAGGTAGAGTTGCAATCTCAAAGGATCAACGCATGGATAAAGTGATGCTTGTTGAATCCCTTGGATTCAACTTAATGTCTGTCTCAATGCTTTGTGACTTAAACATGATTGTGTTATTCGGAAAATATCGTTGCCTTGTACTAATGGAATCTGACAAGTCTCTAGTCTTTGAAGGGTATAGGAAAGATGATCTATACATGGTAGATTTCTCAGCAGGTCCACAGCTTGCCGTATGTCTTCTTGCAAAAGCTTCAAAATGCTGGCTCTGGCATCGGAGGCTGGGGCATGCTGGCATGAGGAACTTACACACTCTCGTCAAGAAGAAGCATGTCATAGGCATCGAAGGTGTTAAGTTCAAGAAAGATCATTCGTGTGGTGCCTGCAAAGCTGGAAAGATGACTAGGGCGAAGCACCCCTTGAAGACAATCATGACGACATCTCAACCCTTCGAGCTGTTACACATGGACTTATTTGGCCCTACTCACTACTCTACCCTCACAACAACAACTTGTCTCTATGGCTTCGTCATTGTTGATGACTACTCAAGATATACATGGGTGCACATAATTCTTTACAAGACTGAAGTACAAGATGTCTTCAGACGATTCGCCAATCGAGCCATGAACAATTATGGCATCAATATCAAGCATATCAGAAGTGATAACGGCACTGAATTCAAAAACACCGGGCTTGATCTTTATCTGGATACAATGGGAATTACTCTTGAGTTTTCTGCTCCATACACACCTCAGCAAAATGGCATTGTAGAGCGCAAGAACAGAACCCTCATTGAGATGGCTCGAACAATGATCGATGAGTACAAGACACCAAGAAAGTTCTGGCCTGAAGCTATTGATACAGCATGTCACATCATCAACTGTGTTTACATCCACAAGCTTCTGGGCAAAACATCCTATGAGGTCCTTACTGGCAAGAAGCCAAATGTCAGCTACTTCAGAGTCTTTGGTGCTAGGTGCTGGATCAAGGATCCCCATCACAAGTCAAAATTTGCACCTAAAGCTCATGAAGGCTTCATGCTCGGTTATGGAAAGGACTCGCACTCTTACAGAGTCTTCAACCTCTTTCACTACAAAATCGTTGAAACTGTGGACGTACGATTTGATGAAATCAATGGTTCACAACGAGAACTCCTGCCAAGCACATTAGATGAAGCTCCTCCCAGCGAATCTATCAAGCTGATGGGAACTGGTGAAATCATGCCTTCTGAAGCACAGCCTGAAGAGGAACTTATCATTTCTGCACCAAACCAACCTGAAGACAATGCTCAGACCAAAGACAATCCTCCCAATGATGACAATGATCAGCATGAGCAAGGTCTTCGTCCAGTTCATCCTCGTGTTGCAAATGAAGTACAAATTGAGAAGATAATTGACAACATCAATGCACTTGGTCCACTTACTCGCTCAAGGGCAACACAGTTAGCAAATTTCTGTGGGCATTTTTCATTTGTATCAATATCAGAACCCAAGAAAGTTGTTGAAGCCTTTATGGAACCTGAATGGATTCAAGCCATGTAAGAAGAACTTCAATAGTTCAAGCTGAATAATGTTTGGGAACTTGTCAAGTGCCCTGACCCTCACAAGCATAACATTATTGGCACTAAATGGATATATCGAAACAAGCAAGATGAGCATGGTCAAGTCGTCAGAAACAAAGCACGTCTTGTGGCTCAAGGATATACTCAAGTTGAAGGAATTGACTTCGATGAAACATTTGCTCCTGTAGCAAGGCTTGAAGCTATTCGCATACTGCTAGCCTATGCTAATCACCACAACATCTTGCTATATCAAATGGATGTGAAGAGTGCATTCCTCAACGGCAAGATTGAAGAAGAAGTGTACGTTGCTCAACCACCTGGCTTTGAAGATCCAAAACATCCTGATATGGTGTACAAACTAAACAAAGCACTGTATGGCCTCAAACAAGCTCCCCGCGCCTGGTATGATACGATCAAAGACTTCCTGAAGAGCAAAGGCTTCAAACCTGGATCCCTCGATCCCACACTCTTCACAAAGACATATGATGGTGAACTGTTTGTGTGCCAAATATATGTGGATGACATTATCTTCGGCTGCACCAACCAGAAGTATAATGATGAGTTTGGATACATGATGCAAAAGCAATATCAGATGTCCATGATGGGTGAGCTGAAGTTCTTCCTTGGTCTTCAAATTCGTCAGCAAAGGAATGGCATCTTCATATCTCAAGAAAAATATCTCAAAGACTGTCTGAAGAAGTTTGGAATGCAAGATTGCAAAGGTTACACGACGCCAATGCCAGCCAAACACCATCTTGGTCCCGACGACAATGGTAAAGAGTTCGATCGAAAGGTATATCGCTCCATGATTGGTTCCTTACTTTACCTATGTGCATCTAGGCCAGATATTATGCTTAGTGTTTGCATGTGTGCTCGATTCCAAGCGGCACCTCGCATCACTTAGATGTGAAGCGAATTCTTCGATATTTGGCTTACACCCCAACACTCGGATTATGGTATCCAAAGGGCTCAAGATTTGATTTGGTTGGATTCTCGGATGCTGATTATGCTGGTGACGAGGTCGATCGCAAGTCTACATCAGGCACATGTCACTTTCTAGGACGATCACTTGTCTGTTGGTCTTCAAAGAAGCAAAACTGTGTATCACTCTCAACTGCTGAATCTGAATACATTGCTGCTGGATCTTGCTGCGCTCAGCTTCTGTGGATGAAGCAAACTCTCAAGGACTATGGCATCAATCTGAAACAAGTCCCTCTCTTCTGCGACAACGAAAGTGCTATCAAGATTTCCAACAATCCAGTCCAGCACTCGAAGACAAAGCACATTGAAATACGCCATCACTTTCTCAGGGATCATGTCATGAAGAAAGATATTGACATCATTCACGTCAACACTCAAGAGCAACTGATAGATATCTTCACAAAGCCCTTGGATGAGAAAAGGTTTTGCAAGTTACGGTGTGAGCTAAATATCTTGGAATCCTCAAATGTCCTGTGATCAGGCACACATCCTAACACTTATGCATGTTGATGACTTAGATGTGCAACACACGAAGTAAAGTATATCTTCAATCAATGAAGACTTACATTCTGAGTGTGAATACATTAACATGGAATTTGACTTCGGAGCGCCACGATAATTGTGCGCCGTGTCTGGGTCTAATACTTCCTATACGGTGGGTAACGCCACCACCAAATTTCTTGGTTTGAAGTGTTTCACTCATGGTGTTATTGTTGAATATCTTCGCATATTGATTTGTCTTCAACTTTCAACTTATCTTCATGATTTACTTCACTATGTTGAGTTGATTGCTTTCTCATATATATATATATATATATATATATATATACTAGTATTCTGTCCTCTACAGCATTCACTTATAGCTATGTCTTCATTTGTGAATCTTTTGAACTAAGTGAATGTGATCAGACCATAATCTCTCTATGCTTTCTATCTCAAACTCTATCTATCCAAATCATATGCATTCTATTGAAACTGTCAAATGTCTTCTCTGCATCCTTGTCAGCAGAAGACATAGAGACAAACATCAAGTCCTTTTAAATGATTCATCTTTATTGTTAAAATCCGAAGAAGCCGGAACAACCATCCGACAAACTTGGTGGGCGTGGAAACGTGGGACAACTCTGAGTATGTTGCATGATTGCCACGTGTCCCACGGATGTGAACAGACAGGGGCACCTGCGTAATTGTGCTGTGCCGCACACCTACTTATAAATACGTGTCCCCTGCGGTCAAGAAAACCTTCTTCCACCTCTCCACCTCGTCAAAACCCTGGCGCCACCGCTAGCTCTCGACAACACCGGCGACGAAGCGCTTAGCTGCCGCGACTTCTCCGACGCCGTCCTCACGCCGGCCGCGGGCATCGTCCTCTCCGCCGCCGCCGTAGGTGTCCTCCGTCGCAAAGTTAGGGCACGGTGGATTGAACTGCTCGGTCTCCTATTCATCCCATCTAGCAGTTCTTCGTGTGGTCAATATAACTCTATTTTTACCATCTTTTTGATCCTCAATGATTCATCCTATATACCAAAATTGGTTTCTGTCTACACTATGTTAGATCTATTCTGTTTGCATCTCATACTGCCAAGTATATTCACTTAAGCTTCATATATAGTTAGATTCCTCACTTGTACTTATTCACGGATTCGTACAAATCTGGAACCAACTCTCAACATATAAGTGAATGTCTTCGCAACATGAGGTCAATGTCTTCAAACTGATTTATCTTCAAAATCTTCTGAGAATGCATATGACCTCTTCCCCTTCCCTCGCATATCTAATGCTGTCACAGGTACATGTTCGTGGGAGAATCCCTTGGTTCTCATAGTCTGCATTCATTTGCATAATTCTTACAGCAACACATTAACTCTCCTGAAGCTAGTTCCTGTTTGACCAGCAAGCGAAAGCCCTTGAAGCCTTTGAACATATTGAAGCCATTCAGTTTGAAGTTCATAGCTGCAGAGAAATCAGTAAGGAAGGGTAGCAGACAGCATCGAGGGGGAACAACAAAAGATTTGCCTGATGACCTCGCAGAAATCTACAAGACAGATCCTGAAGAAGACTATAATCAGCGCAAGACCCGAATCCAATGGATTCGACGCTATTGGGCTGAACAATGGTTCAAGTACAAGTTCGTGACCCAGGACTACGCAGAGAAAAATGCAATCAAAAGTCCTTGGGGTGATATTCTCTATCGAGGCCTTCCCCCCAAGAACAAAGCTGAAGCTATTGCACAAGAATTCTATCCTTGTATGGTCCGTGGACCACAGCCTGAAAATGCCGATCCATGATCATTGCTCTGGTGTCGTGACGATAATCTCTTCAAGCGCAACTTCCAGTATGCAAAGGCATCAGCAAAGTAAAACAAGAAATCATGGGGATTGGACTTCAATCCTGGTCCCTCTGCTCCTCGTGATGACGGCACACGTGAAGCTGAAGAAAATGAAATCGGCCCCTTCACGAACCTTGATGGCCTCATCTCTTACATCTTGGTACAAGGTGCCAAAGTGGATCATTCTGATAATGATGCTGATACTGATGAAGCCCCAGCTCCTCCTCCAAGGCCGCAGAAGCCAAAGAAAATTAAGGCTTCAACATCAGCTGCACCTCCAAAAGCTTCTCGTGTGAAGCCACTGGCCACTGCACCTCCTGAAGACAGTGTGTAGTCTGAAGATCTTTCACGCATCTCCAAGAAGATGAAGAATAAAAAGAAAATCATCAAGAGTACTGATCAGTCATTGACTCCTGCTGCCATTCTGCGTGAAGAGCACATTGATCTGTCCAGCGATGATGATCTTGTAGATGATGCTCTTGAGCAACTGATCAAGAGCAAGGAAGAAGCAGAGATCTTCAATAATTTGCCTCTCTTTGATGTGGCAATCATTCATAACTTCATTGATGAGTGGTTTGACACACCAAATCTCAGCTTTGATGACTTGCAACTTCCAATTGGCCTCAGCGTCGCCTTCAATGGCGCCATTGCTTCTGAGCTAGCTATTGCTCAGCGCATCGTCGAACTGAAGCACAAGATTGACTATGAAAAGGCTCAGTTCAATAAGCATGTGGCCACGCTCAACATGCAAGATGTCAAAAACTTCAAGATCATGTTGCACGAGCTCAAAGAAGCCTTTCACAAGAAGCGTGAAGAAGCTCGAGGCTCTAGAGAGCGCATGAAGAATCTGGCTGACAAGTGTGTGCTTGCCTACAATGAGGCTGAGAAGCACAAGGCTCTTGGTCGTCCTGGCATCGACCCCAGGATGGCTGCAAAGAAGAAGAAGCAATCGATTGTTCGATCTGCACCGTCAAGGCAAGATGAACCTCGCATAGTCTTCCCTAGCAGCATGACTGGCTCGAAGCCAAAGGCCATGTCAACCGCTTCAGAACAGAAGAAGACTAGGGCTGCAGAGGCTGAAGCCAGAAAAAGGAAAAACACTGAAGCCTCTGATGCTGCTCCCTCCAAGAAGAAGCGCAAGATCAAGAAGAATCGGGCTGCTCCCACAGAGCCCCTTGTTGTTGAACCTATCTCAGTGGTTCGTCCTGTATATGCAAACCAAGAACTGCGTATGATTGTTCATGAGCCTGCTTCCACAGAGGCTCATGAAGCTGAAGAGATTCCAGTAGTTGATCCCATCACTGCTGAAGACATTGGTCACCATGACAATGTTGAAGATGATGAAGTTCTTCCTCAGATTGAACACAATGTGGTATCATCGCCTGTTCTCACGAACAGCAAAATCATCAGCATTATTCGTCCTCTGATGCCAATTGCTCAGGATGCATCATGGGCTGATCGCCCGCAACAACAAGACTCCCCCAGTACTCCCCAACAACAACAAGTCACACCATCCGTGCAAGTTGAAGAGGATGAGGACCTGCCTGCTCCATATCCAAAGGCGTCGCCTGTATTACAAAGGCTTCGCAAAGGACCAAGGCCTCAAGTCCCTCTTCCGAGCGTTCCAGAAGGAGAAGTGCACCATCAACCTGTTGCACGTCAAGTGTTTTCAGAAGCCACTCCAACTGTGAATGTCTTCGTGTCTGAAGCCCCAGCTGCTGAAGACAATCTGGCTGCATCAGCCGATGACGAACATTAAGAAGAACGTGTCCCTACTCCCCTCATAACTGAAGAAGTTGTTCCTGAAGTGAACGTGTCTGTGCCAGACCCTCCAGCTCATCAAGTGGAGGTTGAAAACATTGAGGTTGCCACCACTAACACGAATGAAGCCAATGACGTAGTCATGGCTGAAGCTAATGTGGAGCCTGCACCAAGCAACCTGCCTAAAGTCAATGCTGCAACCGCTCGTGAAGCTTCTCTAGTGCAGCCTGAAGCCACTGTTGCTGCCACTGCTCCTGTTCCGCCACCAAGGCCCTATACAATTGAGCAAGCATACAACCATGGCGAGCTAATCACAGTAAGATGGCCCGTTCTGGTCCCTCCGCCTAATGTCTCTGGTCCTCAGTTTGACTATCACATTGAGCATAGGCCTCAGGTCCAGAAACCAAAGCCAAGATTGCCAAGGTTTCCAGGTACTGCCACATCTGTCAGGTCCTTCAATGCAAATGGCTTCAAAAGCCACAACACCTTCTTTGACAGCTCAAAGAACCCCTACACAAGGCCAAGGATATCATCTGATCATTTATGTAGTCATCAGCAACGAAGCTATTACTCCTGCGTTCTGTATGATCCAGGGCGCATTTTCCCTCATATGCGCCTCGACACTGAAGCCATTGCTGGACTGCCATGCTTAGAAGAAGCACTTGACTGCTTCCGTGATGCTGGTCTGCTCAGCTTTGTGACAGACAAAGAACATTGGAATGAAGAACTTTTGCTTCAATTCTATGCTACCCTCCACATTCGCGGCTACAACAGAGATACAAAGACATGGGTTCTCGAGTGGATGACAGGAAATGTTCATCATGAAGCCAAAGCTCTTGACATCATTGAGCTTATAGGCCTATCCACTCCCGGAGAGCTATATGAACCTGGTTGTCAAAACCACCACAATGCACTGGAGAGCATCTTCCATAAGCCTGAACCCAACATGAGCCAGATGTTGAGCATGATGAAGCCATTGCCACATGACGTTGAATACCCAAAGGAGTTCTTTGTTGATGACCTTGAGTATCTGCTGCGCACCATATATCACATCATCAGGCAGACTCTATGGCCAATCAAAGGACATTCATCAGCTACAAAACTTGAAGGAGCCATGAAGACATTGGTCTTTTACATCCTCAATGGCATCAGCTTCAATGCACAAGATTTCTTCCTCAGGCAACTGGCTGCATCTGGATCTGATATGTTTGGCCTAAAATTCTATGCTCCATGGGTCATGCGCCTCATCAAGCAACATTCTGCTATCAACTATCAGCCCTCTGCTCGCAATCATGTGATCTTTCTACCAGAGGTTGATATGTCAGTTGAAGCCATATACCCTGAGCCACCCAAGAAGCCTCTTTGTCTTCAAAATGCTGAACACCAAAGCTTCACTCAGCCCATGGAAGGAGTCCAAGTTGTAACTCGTATCTATCCAATGGCTGGGAACACTCATCTACCTCATCGTGCGCCAACTGAAGCTACTAAGAGCACAATTGCTCAAAGGCCTAGGAAGCGCTCTCGTGTCCTAAATGACCAAGAACTTCTTGTGGCACTGCATCAGAAACAAGATAAGCATCACTTTTGTCTCAAGCGTCAGATGCAAAGCCTCTTGGTGGACGTAAATCGCATTCAAAATCTTGCCACCAAGAATGCATTTATCACTCATGAAACTTGTCGGCGATCATGGAAGAGTTTGACCCTGCTCAGTGCTGAAGCAGATCTTCAAGACGATGGCTTCACTGAAAGATCAAGTTTGACTCCACTCATCCACGGAATGTTATCCTACGAAGAACTCCATCTCTTGAAGACTCTGACTATTCTTCCTCCACGGCAACTGTGCATGCCAATATGATCGATGATGAAGATGATGCTACCTCACCACCCCTACTTCTGCATGCATCGACACTGCACCAAGTTCATCTGCACCGCCAAACAACAACGACAACCCTGCAGCTTCAACTACTCCTCATGAGGACGAGTAGATGCTCTATGTCTTCAAACCTTTTTGGTCATTACTGACAAAAGGGGGAGAAGCATATGAGTTTGATAGTCTTCAAGCGGGTTCATATGGGCGGGTGCTTATATTTTGCCTAGTGTTTACAACTCTTGCTTTTGATACATTTCGTTCTTTGAGTTGTAACACTTAAACTCGATGGTCGTCTGCTACTCATTTGCTCTGTTATGTGCGATGATAACTTCCGCACTTAGATCATTCTGCAGACGTCCATTTTCCATTATGCATGTCATTCTTAAAGTTATATCATTTCATGCATGATGAATTATCTTCATAAGTTGAAGAGGATCTCCACAAGTACAACCTGCCATGTGCATTTGCATTCCAAAAGCAAATTACTCATATGCACATCTTCAGGGGGAGCCCTTGCCACTTATGAAGACAATACCCTATCCTTTACAATTTCACATACTTCATTCCCATTGAAAACTTCAACCAGTTTGTCATCAATCACCAAAAAGGGAGAGATTGTAAGTGCATCTAGTGCCACCCCTAGTTGGTTTTGGAGTATTGATGACAAAGTTGGTTGAGGGACTAATGCGTTTGTGAGAATTGCAGGATAACGCAGGTAGTGTCCCTCGTTGATTCGGTTTACCTACCGGAGATGACCACTAAAAATGTATGAAGACATTGAAGACAATGGTGGTATGTGAAGATATTCACATTGAAGACTATGACATGAGAAGACAATGAGTGAAGACTATGGAGCGTGAAGACTGAGTTGTTTCGTTGTTTCCTTTTCTTCTTTGTTGAGTCATAGGAACCACCGTACTGTTAAGTAGGGTCCAAGTGAACAAAGTCAGAGTGACTGAAGTGATGCTCAACCCAAATCCTATGTCTTCGAGCAAAGACAATGAGTGCAAATCTTATCCAGAGCTGGATGAGTCAGCTTTGCTTGTAGCCCAAGTAAAGTTGCCGTGTGTGTTTGAAATCTGACCATTGGAACACGTGTCAGTTCCTTAGTGACCCAGGGTCATTTCGGACATATCAGGTCGGGTTGCCTTGTGGCTATAAATAGCCCACCCCCTACACCATAAATTGGTGGCTGCTCAGAGTTAGTTTATGGCTTTTGTCGTTTTGAGAGCAACCCACCTCGAAGCCTTTGAGAGAGAAATCCTTGCGAGGACAAAGCCCAAACACCCAGAGCCAAAGAGTGTTAGGCATCACTGAAGTCTTTCTGTCTGTGTGACCTGAAGACTTATTACACTTGAGGACTGTGTATCCTCCAGCCGGTTAGGCGTCGCGTTCTGAGCATCCAAGAGTCATTGTGGGTCGCCGGTGAACGAAGTCTGTGAAGGTTCGGAAGTCTACCTTGAAGACTTACCAGAGTGATTGGGCGAGGACTGTGTGTCCTTAGCTCAAGGGGAATAAGGTGAAGACGCAGTCTTCTGAGTTGAATCTCAGCCTCCCTAACCAGACGTACAGTTGTCACAGCAACTGGAACTGGTCCAACAAATCCTGTGTTTTCAACAAGTGACTGGTTCTATCCCTTCCCTCCTTTACTTTGAGTTTGTCTTCGTGAAGTCATTGCTTATTTGTCTTATCTGTTTGACTTCATTGCTTGACTACTATTGTTGATTGGCTTCATACTATCTTCCATCCTGATCCTTACTACCTTGCTGCTATTAGTCTTTGTACGTTCACAATTATTGCATACTTGACTATGGCTTGCTTGTTGTAGTTTATCTTCCGCTGCATATCAATTAGGTCATTTCTATTGTTTGTCTTCGAAACTTCCACGTTTTGAAGACTTGGATAAAAATCGCCTATTCACCCCCCCTCCTCTAGTCGATAACTAGCACTTTCAGTCGTGGTTCCGATAGGTGGTGCTATCATACATCCACGTTGATGGAGACTTCAACCCACGAAGGGTAACGGTTGCGCGAGTCCACGGAGGGCTCCACCCATGAAGGGTCCACGAAGAAGCAACCTTGTCTATCCCACCATGGCCATCGCCCACGAAGGACTTGCCTCACTAGCGGTAGATCTTCATGAAGTAGGCGATCTCCTTGCCCTTACGAACTCCTTGGTTCAACTCCATAATCTTGTCGGAGGCTCCCAAGTGACACCTAGCCAATCTAGGAGACACCACTCTCCAAGAAGTAACAAATGGTGCGTTGATGATGAACTCCTTGCTCTTGTGCTTCAAATGATAGTCTCCCCAACACTCAACTCTCTCTCATGGGATTTGGATCTGGTGGAAAGAAGATTTGAGTGGAAAGAAACTTGGGGAAGGCTAGAGATCAAGGTTCATATGGTAGGAATGGAATATCTTGGCCTCAACACATGAGTAGGTAGTTCTCTCTCAGAAATGGTAAGTTGGAAGTGTAGGTTTGTTCTGATGGCTCTCTCCACGAATGAAGAGGAGGTGGAGGGGTATATATAGCCTCCACACAAAATCTAACCGTTACACACAATTTACCAAACTCGGTGGGACCGATTCAACAGACTCGATCAGACCGATTTGATAAACCTGGTGACCGTTAGGAATTTCGGTGGGACCGACATGCAACTCGGTAGGACCTATAAGGTTAGGGTTAGGGCATAACGTAATCTCGGTGGGACCGATTACACAAACTCGGTGAGACCGATTTTGGTAATAAGCTTTCCAGAGAGTTGGTCAGGTAAACTCGGTGGGACCGATTCGCTCATTTCGGTGAGACCGAAATGTTACAAAAGGGAAACATGGAGTTTACATTGCAATCTCGGTGGGACCGATCGCTCACTTCGGTTAGACCGAAACGTTATGAAAGGAAACAGAGAGATTACAATCCCATCTCGGTGAGACCGAGATCCCTATCGGTATGACCGATTTGCCTAGGGTTTGTGGCAGTGGCTATGACATTTGAACTTGGTGGCGCCGGATAGAAAGAATTGGTGGGACCAACTTTGACTTTGGGTTTAGGTCATATGTGGATGTGAGAAAGTAGTTGAGGGTATTTGGAGCATATCACTAAGCACATGAAGCAAGAGGCTCATTAAACAACACCTCATCCCTCCTTGATAGTATTGACTTTTCCTATAGACTCAATGTGATCTTGGATCACTAAAATGTAAAATAAAGAGTCTTCAGCTTTTGAGCTTGAGCCAATCCTTTGTCCTTGATATTTTGAGGGATCCACTTCCATCATCCATGCCATGCCATTCATTGAGCTTTCTTGAAATAATAGTCTTGGAATAGCATTAACTCAATGAGCTATATGTTGTTATGAATTACCAAAACCACCTATGGGTAGTTGCACTTTCAGCAGGGGGCAGGTGGAGGTGACGGCGGCGAAGGCGGAGCGTGGCGTGCGAGGCGGATGGAGGTCGAGGGAGGTCAAGGGGAGTGAGGGATGCGAGCTCGACGGTCGGCGGCAAGCACCGGCCAAGACAGAGCAGATCGAGGCAGCCACCCGGGAGAGCCACGACCCGGGCGAAGGAAGGAGGTGAGGCGGCCGCCCCTAGGGGAAGAGGAAGAGGTCGATGGAGGTTGAAGGAGGCCGGCGGAGCCCAGCGTGGCAAGCAGCAGACGGAGCAGAGCAGATCGAGGCTGCGGCCCCGAGCGAACCACGAGCGGACTTGGATTGACGGGAGGGACGCGAGCTTCAGCTTTCCGGAGCCGCCTTCGCCGCCGCCGGCGACGGCCGCCGGCAGCGGCGGCGCTGAGGTGGTGGACGGCAGTCGCTGGCGGGCTAGGGTTGGGGGCACCCCGGTGTCGCCCTCGGAGCGACACGGGAGCGGGGAAGAATTTTGATAGATCTAGCGTTGTGACTTTGTAATTTGCGGCTAATGGCAATTCCATATTAGTTAGGGAGTTGTGAGTTCTATGAAATGTGGATGGAAAGGTTTATTGAAGAACTATTTAGTGACTTTGTAATTTACGGCTAATGGCATTTCCATATTAGTTAGGGAGTTGTCCAGTTTCATGTATGTTTGTGTGTCAGAGACATGTACATTCATCGTCTCATACCATGTTAATTTTTCCTATACATCACAATAGGCGCAAAACAACATTTTCCCGAATGAGGCGAGAACATTTGTCATTTCATGCCGTGCAAAATATTCTTATAAACTTTTTATTTGAATAAGTGCCTCTTAACTAGGATGAATGAGGAAATATATATTCCAAGTGTTTACGTGTGTGTTGCACGTGCACGTTTACTAGTGAGTAAGAGGCGGAAAAAAACAATAAACCGTTTGGTGCCGGCGATCTATAAATCCAATACAGGGCTATCAAGTATAGTTGGTGATAATACATCCAGAGAAAGTGCACAAGATTTGTGACTTGCAAAATCGTGTGATACATTTGAACAACAGGGAAAATGGTTGGTCAAATTAGCATATATTCTTAAAATGCGACAATAAGCAGGACATGGCATGCGAGTGAAAATGTTGTCAACAATTACATAACCTCTAAGCAAGTAGTAGACCCAAGAACTTTTCTTGAAAGCAGCTTACAAGCTCAAGGACAGATTTCACAAGTAGAAAGATGTAATCAGCACAAGAGTAGAACATAGTAAGATCCTTACCAACAATTCCAATGAATGAAATATGAGGGTCTGAGACAAATACTAGTACATGATAAGGCTGAAGCATCAATGATTTTCTTTTCTTGATGGAAATAGCTGTTTAGCACACAAACCAGGTAGCAGAGCGAACACCAAAACATTTTGGCTCCCCAGTATTCTGGGGTAACAATAGATGATGATTCAATCCAGAAGAGGAGCCCAAGGGGAAAAACGGTGTGGAGGCAAACTGCTGACCGAGACAACGACCCCATGCTCCTGTGCCGGGGAAGGGGAAGAAGGGTCAGGGAGGAGACGATGAGAGAGTGCAGCGTCGGCCAGAGTACTGGAGGGGAGCGCCCTCGCTGGCATCGACCAAGGCATCTGTTGCCTTTGTCCTACTACCATGACAAAGAAATTGCCAGAACAGCACAAATGCAGCAACAGGAACACAATTCGTAACCGATTTTGTTATCTTCTTATCTTAAAAAATAAATGCAACTCAGGCCCGTCCGTCCACAGCCACAGGCATACACAACGTCAATGCTTTCCTTTGTTCTTCCGTCTACTCGTGTCAACCTTTTTAGTCTTCTTGCTTTTGCTGAATTGCCTCTTTGGTGGCGGCTTCTTCACGCCTAAACTGGGCTGCTTCTTGGCACTAACCACACCGCAACTCTTCTTAGCATAGCTCCTTGACACGGATTTCTGGTCATCCTCCTCTCCATGAGTAATTTCACAGGTGACTACTGTTATTCTAGTCCCGCCATCTTCATACGTCTTGATTTCTACATAAGCACCAAATCAATCAAGGCACAATAGGATCAACAAACATCATGCCAGTAACTGCTGCAAAATTAATCTCATCGCTCTACTCACCAGGCGCAGCTGCATCCATCCCGTCACCATCACCATCACCGTCTTCACCATCCACATTTTCTGATGACACGACTTTACCGTATAGAGCAATCTCTTTCTCTTGCTTTCTCTGGAAATGCATAAAATGACACTGGTAAGTAAACTCTTCAAGTCTTGTTCATACTCCCTCCGTCCCAAAATAAGTGACTCAAGTTTGTACTAACTTTATACTAAAGCTAATACAAAGTTGAGTCACTTATTTTGGGAAGGAGGGAGTATTATTTATGTGACAGAAACACGCTAGATAATCTACTTGAAATGACAGTAAGCCCAGATTCAGTGCTGTCCCTACCATTCCTGTTTCATCAAATCATCCTTCAGTCTAACAGAGAAAACTGGTTTCTTGCATGTTTTCCCGTACCAGAAAGCACACGGTCGAGCTCTGAGGAATGCGTTGTGTATTCCGCAGCTCTAGGCATCTTCCCTTCAACATACCACCCCACACAACAAATCTTTGCAGTACCCTTTCCTAATGTTCCACTAGTGATCCCTATCAGTTATTGGTAGCATTAACCCAAGAAAAATGCACCCCATGTTCTAATATGAAAAATATTAACCATGTACTCCCTCCGTTCCGATTTACTCGTCGTGGTTTTAGTTCAAATTTGAATTAAAACCACGACGAGTAAATCGGAACGGAGGGAGTAGGATACAGCCATTCAGCTTTTCATTCATTCTGATGATACACTTCTTCCTAGACTTCTCAAAACGTTGGCGCCTAAGGGAACCCTTCAACTAGAAGGATCCTACAGTCCGGTGGGCACATAATAATAGAGGAAACAATGGTCAATCAACCTTCTCTTGGAAATCTTTGCTTTGGACCAACTATTACTAAATCAATAAAAACATCCAAAGAACAATAAGAGCATCTCGAACAGATGATGTAAAACAGCCGCGGTGCCCAAAAAACTGTTGTTTGGGCACTTGGCATAAAAAAACCAGCTCCAACAGGATATGTTGTACTTAGTGATGCAAAAAAATTTGAGCAACCCCAAATTTTGGCCCCAAGTGCTTCAAATATCCACCGGCTGCCTCAAAACACAAACACAGCTGCGCGAACTGCAACTGCCACGCTGATGTTTCCCCCGCCACCACCAAACATCGATTCCAGCTGGATCTAGCCGTTGCAGCCACCGCCGCAAGTCCACCGCCCGCCCCGGCCCAGCCGCCATAACACCGTCCATTCCTGCCGCTCCGGACGCCCACAACAACCCCCGCCGCCGTCTCCGGTTCAGGATCCGCCGAAGCCCGATGTGCAGCAATTGCGTCCGTCCCCCGCCCACCACCGCCCGAAATGGCCGCGTAGCACCGGTGCTCACCTTGGAGATCCATTAGTGGCCGCCGTGACCCCCACATGACAGCCGCTACCACCGCAGAGCTACTGCTCCTTCAGAGCTCTCAGCTGTCAGACGACGAGGCGACGGCGGTTCCTGCCACAACCCCCAGCTCGTCGACGTCATGAAAACCGCTGCTCCTTCGGTGCACCACCCTTGAGCCCATTCCTAGCTGCGCCCGCGACCGCTGCTCCTTCGGTGCCCACTAGGTGTTCGGCAAAAAGCTTCTAAGGTGAAAATAATTCATTTTTTCTGGTGTTTTTATGGCGATGTAGGAGTCGATTGTGACGGAAAGTATTGTGTTGTAGATGAGTTCATTTGAATTATCTTTGTTGGATGATTCCTCCTCCGAAGAGGAATATGAGCGAGCCGAAGGGGAGGATATTGCTTTGATTATGATGGTGCACATGGAGAGGAACAAGTTGCACCAAAATTTAAATCATCCGTTGGAGATGCTCTAAGAACACAGAAAAGCAGAATGCTGTGTGAGAGCTTCTCACCATCTTGCGTGCCTCGATTCGCTTCCGTCTGTCCTTCTCCTGCGTAATTCTCTGCGCCTCCTTTCTCCTCTTCTTCTTTCTCTTGTGAAACCCAGTCACGAAATCCCTATAGATCCAAGATTCGCGTTAGAAAAAATTAAGAGCCCACGCAAACACAAATCGCACCGTGCCGCTACAGCCCAGAGACCGAAGGAGGTTGCGGTACCGTACTTGAGGGCTTTCTTGTCGAGGGAGACGGAGAGGGCCTTGTTCTTCAGGGCGCGCTTATTGATGTGCTTTGGGACCATGAACGTTGGCATCTGCCCCACCACCACATCCTCCCCTTCCTCCTCCGACGCTTCCATATCCTCCTCGTGCTCCTCTTCCAAGCCATCTTCCTCCCACGCCATGGCCAAGCCTTTCCTCTCTCTCTCTCTCTCTCTCTCTCTCTCTCTCTCTCTCTGGTACAGACGAGGAAGCGCCGCCGGCTTTGGAGAAGGGGGGCAACTAGGTTAGACGATACAGAGGTACACAAGTCACGTGCGATTCGTCGCAAAACTCCTATTCTACATACCCCCTCGCCAAAAAGATAATTTACGGTCGGTTTTCTTTGGAGGAAAAAGTTTGTACCATCCTCTTATATTTTGAGAGTATATATATAATAAAGAAAATACAAGCATAATCTCTAGTTCTAGGACTACCCAAAGTGAGAGTAACATAGGTAGTAACATCCCACAGTATCTAAATAAAATGGATGATGTGGCCAACAAAAAATGAAGAAAGAGAGGAAAGTGATAACATAGCTACTCCCTCCGTCCCATAATATAAGATGTTTTTCGACACTAGTATAGTGCCAAAAAACATCTTACATTATGGATGGAGGGAGTAGATACTAGTAGTATGCGTAACATCATACGTATCGAGACAAGATATGTTTATAGCCTAATAAATGAAGTGTTGCATGTTACTACACATATGTTACTCCTCATTATAGAGGTAGTAACATAAACTAGTAACATAGGCATGTTATTAGTCTATTTTGCTACCTATTGTGGCTAGTCTAACAAGGGCAGACATGGATAATGCAACTTTAGGTTTTATTATTCCGTGCCACGTGCGTGTGCAGTACTCCAGCGACTTGAATATTGCGATCAAATAATATTGGCACGCAGGGTGGCAGCATAGAGACGGGGACCCTGATGTCTTCCCTCCTCTCCCTCCCTCTCCTCCCTCCCCCTCCCCTCGCGATCTCAAGCCCTGATGGTTTCCCTCCGGCGAGCTCCTCCCCCTCGTCGCCCCCTTCCCCTTCTGGTGCGGCGCTCGCTGGCCTCGCTCCGGCGTCGGTGCGGCAGTCGGCGGCCTCGCAGGCGTCCTCTGGATCTTGTTTTTGGGCGCTCGACGGTGATGCGGACTCCTCCTCTGATTCAGAGGCCGCTCCTACCCTTGTTTCACCAGGGTCAGCGTTGGCTTCCAAGGCAGCGCCCCATTCTAGAAAGTTTGCCCCTGGGGGCAAGGGCAGGCCGGTGGCGTCGTCGGTGGACGACTTTGGTTGGCATCGTGTGCCTCGTCGGCGGCGTAGATCTGGTAAGTTCCCATTTCCGTCCCCGGCTAAGGGGATTCTTGGTGCACTGCCATCTGTGGAGGGGTCGGGTGTCTCTGCCATGTGTTCTCCTGGCTCGCGCGGGGGCTCGCATCCTCCATCTACCCCGACCATGGCGGCGTCGCCGGCGCCACCTGGTCTGTCGGAGGGTGGGGGATCGGCGGCGGGGCAAACCCTAGATCTGGCTCTGTCCTCGGTGGCTAGTGGGCCCCGGGGACTGCGGGGCCTTGCGTGTCGTGGGCCGATCTCGGGTGGGCGGCCCATGCCCCCCTTTCTTTGATGTTCGTTTTTTCCTCCCTCCCGTGGGCCCTAGACAGCTGGTGGTGGCCACTGTCCTCCCCCCACCTCGGTCATGCGGCCTGCTCGGCCCACTTGGGCGTTGCTCGCTCGGGCTATTTATGGGTGAGGAAAGGTTCCCTTCTCCCATTTCTAGGGTTTCTGGCCTCTGCCGCTGATCTACGCAAACACCGCGCTCCCATCCGCCGCTTCCTCAGATCTATCCCTCCTCCTCCACTTCTTCTCTCGTTCGCAGAGGCCCTCACCATGGACAAGTCCAGGGGCTCCTCGAGCGAGGCGTTGTCGGCAGCAAGCGTCAATGCGAGGACTCGCCGAGCACGGCTGTCGATCTGGAATATGAGGATTCCCTTCGCTCCAAGTTGGAGGCCGAGCAGGCGGCTCGTGACCGCGAGGCATGGGCAGCGGGTCCGAAATGGCTCCAGCGCGAGGAGCGGGAGCGGGCGCTGGCTGGATCTGCCCCCCGGCCTCCGGATCTGGTGGTGCGGGGTCACCGGTGTTGGATCCTTGGGAGGTTGATGCGTCTGGTGGTGATGACGGCTCGTCTTCTTCGGGGCCGCGCTCGACTCCTCTTGGGGCCCGGTGGCTCTGCCGCGGCAGTCTCCCCGTTCCTCTGGTGTTGGAGCTGGTTCTCGCCCTCCCCCACATAACTTCTCTGGCCCCCTACCCAGCAGTTCAAGGCGCGTCGTTTCCCTGCCTCGAGCCCTAGCTCCTCCTCGTCGGGTCTTGGGGACGGCATTCTTCCTCCTCCACCATCTCCCTCTCCTTGCCAGGGTGCTAATGCTTTGAACTCCTCCTCTCTCACATGTGTTCGCATGCCACCAACCAGGCCATTTCCAATCAAGGTGCTTCAACCCCCCTTTTTGTCTGATATGTAGATCTGAAGGTCATCTTACAGTAGACTACCAAAACCGCATCAAACCACCTGCCTTTGTGCACTTCGGGACGGGCCTCCCTGGTTGTTCTTTCTTCGCTCTGGACAGTGAGGTGCCCCTAGTTGCCGCGGCTCCGTCCCTCTCTAATGTTGCCATCGTTACGGTCCAGGACCAGAAGATCTCTCCTCAGACCTTACTGGAAGGTATTCAGATCTGGGACGAGGGAGGTTGGGATTGGCAAGTTAATCAGCTTTCTGAGTATGATTTCGCGGTGGTGTTCCCCTCCAAAATTTTCTTAAGAATGATCTGCTCCTGGACCAGCTTTACTCTGCCTTACAACCAACTGGTGGTGTCTGTGAAGGCTGCGGCATGTAGTGTCAAAGCGGTGGGATCGCTCTCTCAGGTCTGGGTTCTGGTGGATGATGTGCCTGCTGGGTTGCGCTCGGTCCCGTTCTTGATGGCTTTTGGTGTTCTCATTGGCAAGCCGATTGAGGTGGACTCTGAGTCTTTGGAGAAGCTTGGTCCGGTTCGCATTAAGGTCTGGTGTGTGGATCCGCTATGTTTGCGCGGTGTGGTTGACGTGTTCCCTTCCTTTGATGGAGTTCAGCTACGGGTGCGGGTGGAGGGGGTGGAGGCATTCCAGGCCCCTCCACCTCCTCCTCCTCCTAGCTCTGCTAACCCTGGTAATCATGGTGATGGCTCTGCGGGTGGGCAGAATCCTAGCGGTGGCACTGATGCTCATTTCACCCAATCTGAATGGGATGGCATGGAACCAGAGGTTCGTGATCTATTCAAGTCATGCTCCGGTGGGTCCTTCTCAGAAGGAGGTGGTGGAGGTTCTTGCACAGGGGGCCGCGAGCTTGGGGGTGGTGGCCAGGGAAAAGCTGTGGCCGCGAGCACCCCCATCTCGGGGGTCTGCTCCAATTTGTCGGCCGTCCCCTCTCTCCTACCTTATCTGGTATTGAAGACCTACCTATCTCCCCTCCTCGCCCTACTAGATGCCCACTACCAAGAAGAAGAAATCTAGTGTCGGGAAGTATTCAACCAAGAGTAGGGCCTCATCGGGCTCCAAGAAATCAATGACGGGTCTCTGTCGGTGTCTGGCTAAGGATTTGGGATCTGCGTCGGGTTTCGGGCCTGTGTCTGTGTCCCCTGTGGCTCTCTCCCCCCTGCTTCGTTCGCCCGCCTCCACAGCTCTTAAAGGACGTCGTGTGCGGGACTCTGGTGAGCCGGTGGCTCTGTGGGTGGAGCGCCGTGCGGCGGCCAAGGACCTCCCTCCCTTAGGTACGGTGCACAGTCCCCCTCCTCCATCCTCCCCGATTTGGCTAGTTTTGTCTTCTCTTTTAGATGATCATCTCTTGCATATCTTATCGGATGTGGGTGTCTCTCTTAATCCTGGTTATGGGTTTCCTTCGGTTATTTTGTCCACTATTAGGGCCAATGAGATGGCCCAAGCGGCCATTGCTAAGGCCAAAGAGGCCGCTGCCGCTGCGGCTAATGGGGATGGGGCTATGCCGATCGGGGATGGGGGTGTCGATGATGGTTGTGGCCAGTCTCACCCCCCTCCATCCAAAAGGGGCCCTTCGAAATGCTCTAAATCCTGTGTTTCCCCGTGCAGGTCTAGCCTTCGTATCAAGAATCTTTCTTTCAAATGAAAGCTCTCTTCTGGAATTTTAGTGGTTTCGGAGCTAGGGGCGCCGAGGGCAGATTAGGGATGTCGTTTGAGGAGAGAACATTGACATTTTAGGGCTGGTTGAAACCTTCAAAGAATCCTTCTCCCCTAATGAACTTTTAGCGGTTGCGGGTATGGATAGATTTGACTGGAATTTTTTGCCGTCCTCAGGTCATTCTGGGGGCATTCTTATTGGTTCCAAGGGCGACATGTTTGATTTTGTGGCCTTTGATCATGGTGTTTTTTGGGCAAGCACTGTTGTGCACCATCAACGGCTTAACACTCTATGGGAATTTATGGTAGTTTATGGCCCAGCGGATCATGCCTTAACCTCTATTTTCCTTGATGAAATATCTACTAAAATTGAGGCGTGTACATTACCTATTGTGATAGGTGGAGACTTCAATCTTTTGCGACCCCCTCTGATAAGAATAATTGTAATATCTATTGGCCCCTTGCTAATGCGTTTAATGGTTTCATTCGTGACTGTGCTCTGCGCGAGCTACCTTGGTGGGTGCTTGTTTTACCCGGACTAATCATCAGACCAATCTGGTACGGTCGGTGCTGGATCGAGTTTTTATCTGCTCGAACTGGGACTCCTTATTCCCACGGGCCTCCTGAAAGCTAAAGCGATTGTGGGTTCAGATCATGCTTCCCTTATCTTGGACGCTGGCCTTGACCACTCTATGGTTACCTCCCGCTTCCCATTCGATGCCTCGTGGCTTTTAGTTGAGGGTTTCATTGATATGTTGGCTACCATGATATCTGCTCATCTCACTTCTTCTCACCGGTCCTTTGGTCCCATGGATGATTGGCACATATGCTCCTATGAGCTCTGCAAGTTTCTTCGGGGTTGGTCTCGTAACAGAGCCGCGGAGGCCTACTAGGAGAAAACTTCCTTAGAGGCCCAGATTGCTAGTCTGGACCTCGTGGCTAATGGGACTGACCTCTCGAAGAGCGAGTGGTCAGTCCATTATAACCTTGAAGCAGCTCAGATGCAGTTGCACCAGTAGGGGGAGATCTATTGGCGTCAGTGTGGCACCCTAAATTGGACTCTTAAAGGTGACTCCCCTATGGCTTACTTCTTTGCCATTTCCAATGGTAGAAGAAGAAGATGTTTTATTGATAGCCTCATCATTAACAGAGTTAGGACCTCAGATCAATCTCTGATCATCTCTCAATTTTTTCTCTTCTCTCTTGGGTGCTAAGCAGGAGGCTGGCCTTACTATCTCCCCTCCTTGTGGGACAACCACAGTATGACCTCGAATGCTAAAAATGAGGCCTTAATGCTACCTTTGTCTGATGCTGAGATCTGGGATGTTATCAACTCAGCTAACCCGAATGCGGCCCCTAGTCCTAATGGGTACTCCATTCCCTTCTTTAAGAAGTTCTGGCCCCAGCTGCGCCTGCTGATGTGTCAAATTATTCAAGGTTTTGTCCGGGGACAGTTGATATCTCTCGCCTTAACTATGTTGTCATTAACACTTATTCCTAAAGTTAAAGGAGCCGAGCTGATTTCTCAGTTTAGACCAATTGCTCTCATTAACAATTTTGCTAAGTTCCCTGTGAAGGGCTTTGCCACTCGCCTTTCTCCTATTGCCCACAGAGCTATTAGTCCTTTCCAATCGGCTTTATCAAAGGTTGTTTTATCCTAGATGGGATCCTTTGTCTGCATGAGATCGTTCATGACCTCAAAATTCGTAAGTCTAAAGCGGTAACATTAAAGGTGGACTTTGAAAAAGCATAGGATTCAGTCAGCTGGCATTTCCTGAGAAAGGTCCTCCTGGCCAAAGGTTTCGACAGGGCTTATGTTCACAGGATTATGCAGTTAGTCTCGGGGGGGGCACACTACGGTCTCTGTTAATGGTCAGGTCAGTGATTACTTTGCCAATAGTAGGGGCATGCGGCAGGGTCATCCTACTTCTCCTATCATGTTCAATTTTGTTGCAGATGCTCTATCTCGTATTCTATCCAGAGTTGCTACCCAAGGCCATATATCTCCTGTTATCTCCCACCTCATTCCGGAAGGGGTCACTCACCTTCAGTACGCGGATGACACTATCATTATGGTAGAATTAACTGACTCCTGCATTGCCCACCTCAAGTTCATACTTCTCTGTTTTGAAGCCTTGTCGGGGCTTACAATTAACTTCATAAGAGCGAGGTCATAGTCACTGGTGTTGATGATACAGACGCTTTAAGGGTAGCCCATCTTCTCAATTGTAAGCTGGGATCCTTTCCCTTCAAATACTTGGGCCTCCCAATTTCTCCGGACATGCTTTATGCTAAAGAGTTTGCCCCTATTGTCGCTAAGGTTACTAATAGGGTTCTTCCTTGGAGGGGGAGATACAACACTAGTGCTGGGAAAGTGGCGCTGATTAATGCCTGCTTGTCTTCCTTACCAATGTTTATCATGGGCTTTTACTTACTCTCTGGTGGCATGCACATTGGCTTCGATAAGCATCGGGGTCCTTTTTTCTAGAATGCGGCAGCCAATAGACGCAAGTACAGACTTGTCAGGTGGAATCTTATGTGTAAACCCAAAAACCTTAGAGGGTTGGGCATCATAAACACATCTATTATGAATAAATGCCTCTTGATTAAATGGTGGTGGAAAATTATGACCATGGTTGATGATACTTTGTGGTTTTCCATCCTTAAAGCAAATATTTCCCTCTTTCTAGCCCCTTGTTCACCTCTGCTCGCAGAGGCTCGTAGTTTTGGAAAGATCTTATTAAAGTTCGACCTTTGTTTTTGGCTCATGTTAAGTTTATAAGTGAGGATGGGGCTTCTGTTCGTTTTTCGCTAGATTGGTGGTGTGGAGACTCACCTCTCTTTGTGAGCTTCCCTACGCTTTTTTCTTATTGCCCTAACCCGAATATCTCCATCGCGAAGCTATCGGCGAATAACTGGGACTTAGCCTTCCGACGTTCCTTATCTCCTATAGAGTTAGAAGATTGGCAACGGCTTACTGCCTTCTTCCCTACGCTCTCGGAGACTACGGACACGATGGTCTGGCCTCATACTTCTTCTGGGCATTTTACGGTCAAGTCTTTATATTCCAAGATAAATGGTGGTACCCCCACTAATAGGTTTCCCATGTGTGGAGGGCTCGTATCCCCCCTAAAGTTAAGATCTTTCTTTGGCAAGCTTTTAAAGGTCGTCTCCCCGCAGACCAACTTTGTAAGAGGAATGGCCCAGGCTCGGAGTTCTGCGCCTTATGTGGAGCCCTAGAGGTGACGGGTCATAATGTGTTTACTGTGTTTTGGCGAAGTTGGTCTGGAGTTGTGTTCGAACATGGCTCCAGGTCTCCTGGGATCCATCTTCTTTCTCTGAGCTTCGGGCCCTTGCTAATTCTTTGACGGGTGTTACAAAGAGAGTCTTTTGGGTAGGACTTGGCGCATTCTATTGGTCCTTGTGGACTACTAGGAACAAGTTTACAATCGAACATGTTTTTCCTACTAAACCTGCTGATTTCTTATTTAAATCTTGTATGTTGCTGCAGCAGTGGAGATTAGTGACTAAGCCGGAGGACTGGATGCTCTTGATCTTCTGATATCTAAAATGCGGGCCTCGACATCTTCTTTATCCAGACAGGAGCATGCTGCATAGTTGCTTTTGCATCTCTTCTGACTAGTTGCTGGCTATGTTGCCGTTTGTCTCTCCGTCCTGCATGTCGTGGTAGTGGCCTGGGTACCCTGTATCTCTTACTCTAAAACTTTGGGTGGGTCCTTGTATGGGACACCATTGTGTTCGTATGTCTGGTTGGATGGTTCGTCTGGAACTTTGCCTAGTGGCTTTATTTGTAAAGTCGGGGCATGCCTTTTCTCTAAAAAAGTAATGCAACTTCATTACGGTAAGATTTGGATGTGTTCGCTTTTCTTTCTTCAGCTCGAAGAAAGTAAAGGCGACCTTGTCGCCAGGAGTCTCTCCCACCGCCGCCCTCTGGCAGCTCCCCTTCATCGGTGCCTCGATCGTCGGTTGTTGGGGGGATGAACCCCCGGGCAGGCAATGGAACCCGGATCTTTTTCAAAACATCAGGGCCGGCATCGCCCCTCAATCCGGCTCATTCTTGGCCGGATTCCTCAACCCGGCCAAGCCCCACAACCCGGCCAGGCCCGTTGGCGCATGCCGGCCGACCCCGCCAAGCCAAGACTTCCTCAACAAACAAGGACCCTCATGGGATGCTCCTCAACCCAGCCATGGGTCAGCTCCCGTCCCATATGGGGCGTATGACGGATCAAGTCCCCGTAAAGGAGATGAGCATGGCTATAGTGGCCCACCAACCCCGCCGACTAGCAGGAGCGTGGCAGCAGTGGCCACCTACTCCGCTAACCAGGGCCGACATGGCAACAGTGCCCCCCTCGTCCTGCTGACGCAAGCCGATGGCGACCATGCAATGCGCCACTGTTGCCGAGCCAGCCCAACCACTCTGTGATGCATGATAAGACGGATAATAGTGCCCCTTGACGCACGGGGCCCATGCCCGGAGAACCTGGCGCCCGGCGAGTCCCAGCGCTGGCTTCCCAGACGCTGACATCCTGGCTCTGCGGCCATGTAACTTTACCATTCTAATCCTAGGGGGTTGACCTATAAACCCCCCCAGGAGGCCTCCATGCACGGGGCGATCAGATCATTTAGTAGAACACACACACATACACCAAGAGAAGGAGCAGCCTTGGCCTACCTTCCTTCCTCCCCCAAACAACTCTAAGAGCAACTCTGTACTACTACGTGCATCCACATATAAACCACTCTCGACAGGACTAGGGGTGTTATCCCTCCGGAGAGCCCCGAACCTGGGTATGTCTTGCGTCCCACGCTCGCTCATGCCGACCTCGCCTCTGGAGCCCACCGGTGCCCTCGAGCCTGTCCCTCTCCTTAGCCATCCTTTGGCATCTGCCATGCGCCCACCATGACAGTTGGTGCCTACTATGGGGTGGCTCGAGGTCCCGGCCAGAGACATGTTCCAGATGGGGCCCATCACCGATTCCGACGAGCACGTCGAGCGCTACGCGTCCCCCGAGCCTGTCACGCTTGCAGCCTCCGACGCGCCCTTGGTCGACGTCTCCGACTCACCTGTCCCCCTCGACGACGACATTTCCGCCGGGGCGGCGGGTCTATGCGTCCAGATGGAGGTATTCACCACCGACACTAGCTCCACTTCGTCTAGGGCCGCGAAGAAGGCCACCGCCGCCAAGGCCGTAGCGGAGCGCACCAACGTGCTCGACCCGCTGCGCTCCATGATGTAGAACCTTAGTGTCCCCATCGGCACCGACAACAACACAACCAATGCAGCTGAGACCTTGGCCCGGCTCGAGGAGGGACGCAAGCACCTGCTGGACGAGGCCGCGATGCTCGCTGCTATGCAGCACCGGTTGGGGTCCGCCCAGCGGGAGCGCGACGCCGCATACGGCTTCACGTCGGCTGCTGCCGAGCCCATCCGGGCTGCAGAGGTGCAGAATCGTGGCACCGCCATTGACCGTGCCCTCGACGCGGTCCCACCCGTCTACGACACCCCATACAAGAACATGCGCGCCACACAAGCGGCCGTCGTTGGCTTGGAGCAGCTGCAGGGTGAGGAGCTGCAAGAGTGCCTATGATGAATGAACGAGCTCCTCGGCACTGCGAACATGCAGCAAGACTGCCTCGACCGTCCCGCGGGATCCTCTCACGCCACTCCAAGGACCCCGGGCAGGGGAACACGACATCTTCTCCGCCCCCCAACAAAGCTCAGTCCGGCCAGACGCAAACTCGGTGCACCCGTGCCATGACGACAGGAGACAACCTGGGCAATGAGCCGGCCACCGGAGGCCAGCGCCTGCAAGACCCTCCTCTGCCATCCAGCTGACGCGGTAACCTGGCTTCGGCCAACCCGGCACCCCGCGGTCCCGTCGCAATCCGGCTGGGCCCGTGGTCCAATGACGATGCCGACGCTCACCACCGCCTCGACCAGCTCGCCCTCTCCTTCGAGCTGGAGGAGGACAACGCTGTTGGGTCGGCTTGTTTTGGCCGACGCATCTGGGATGAGCCCTTCCACAAAGGGTTCATGCTGCCCCGCGACACCCCCAAGTACAACGGCACCGTCAAGCCAGAGGACTGGCTCATCGACTACACCGCCGCCATAGGCATCGCGGGCGGCAACCACCGCCTTGTCGTGCGCCACACCTCGCTCATGCTCCAGGGTTCGGCCCGCATGTGGTTGAATAGCCTGCCGGCTGGCAGCATCAACGCGTGGGTCGACTTTGAGCATGCCTTCCTCCGCAACTTCACCGGCACCTACAACCAACCCGGCCGCCCTAGTCAGCTCGCCATGTGCGTGCAGGGGGCGGTGGAAACCGGCCGCAAGTACCTCGTGCGCTGGACCAAGCTTCGGAACAGCCGCGGGCGTCCACGAGGTCCAAGCCATTCAGTACTTCACGAGCGGCTACCGGGATGGCACCCTCCTCAAACACAAGCTCCGGCGGTCCGAACCAACCACCATGGCCACGCTCATGGTCATCGCGGACAAGTACGCCAACACCAACTCCGTGGTACCTCTTGAGCAGAGCGTTGGATTTCCCCGAAGAGGAGAGGATGATGCAGCAAAGTAGCGTAAGTATTTCCCTTAGTTTTTGAGAACCAAGGTATCAATCCAGTAGGAGACCACGCACAAGTCCCTCGTACCTACACAAAATGGTAGCTCCTCGCAACCAACGCGATTAGGGGTTGTCAATCCCTTCACGGTCACTTACGAGAGTGAGATCTGATAGAGATGATAAATAATATTTTTGGTATTTTTGGTATAAAGATGCAAAGTGAAAAGTAAAAGGCAAAGTAAAAACAAAGCATGTAATAAAGTAATGGAGATTGATATGATGAGAATAGACCCGGGGGCCATAGGTTTCACTAGTGGCTTCTCTCAAGAGCATAAGTATTCTACGGTGGGAGAACAAATTACTGTTGAGCAATTGACAGAATTGAGCATAGTTATGAGTATATCTAGGTATGATCATGTATATAGGCATCACGTCTGAGACAAGTAGATTGAAACAATTCTGCATCTACTACTATTACTCCACTCATCGACCGCTATCCAGCATGCATCTAGAGTATTAAGTTAAAAACAGAGTAACGCCTTAAGCAAGATGACATGATGTAGAAGGATAAATTCATGCAATGTGATAAAAACCCCATCTTGTTATCCTCGATGGCAACAATACAATACGTGCCTTGCTGCCCCTTCTGTCACTGGGAAAGGACACCGCAAGATTGAACCCAAAGCTAAGCACTTCTCCCATTGCAAGAACTACCAATATAGTTGGACAAACCAAAAGGATAATTCAAAGAGACTTGCAAAGATAACTCAATCATACATAAAAGAATTCAGAGAAGATTCAAATATTGTTCATAGATAAACTGGATCATAAACCCACAATTCATCGGTCTCAACAAACACACCACAAAAAGAAGATTACATTGAATAGATCTCCACGATAGAGGGGGAGAACATTGTATTGAGATCCAAAAAGAGAGAAGAAGCCATCTAGCTACTAGCTATGGACCCGAAGGTCTGAAGTAAACTACTCACACTTCATCGGAGGGGCTATGGTGTTGATGTAGAAGCCCTCTGTGGTGGATGCCCCCTCCGGAGGAGCTCCAGAAAAGGCCCCAAGATGGGATCTCGTGGATACAGAAGGTTGCAGCGGTGGAATTAGGTTTTTGGCTTCTGTTCTAATCGTTTGGGGATACGTAGGTATACATAGGAGGAAGGAGTACGTCGGTGGAGCAACAAGGGGGCCAAGAGGCAGGGAGGCGCGCCCTGGGGGGGCGCCCCCCACCCTCGTGACCGCCTCTGTTACGTCTTGGAGTAGGGTCCAAGTCTCCTGGATCACATTCGGTGAGAAAATCACGTTCCCGAAGGTTTCATTCCGTTTGGACTCCGTTTGATATTCTGTTTCTTTGAAACACTGAAATAGGCAAAAAACAACAATTCTGGGCTGGGCCTCCGGTTAATAGGTTAGTCCCAAAAATAATATAAAAGTGGAAAATAAAGCCCAATATAGTCCAAAACAGTAGATAAAGTAGCATGGAGCAATAAAAATTATAGATACGTTGGAGACGTATCAGGCATCTCCAAGCTTAATTCCCGCTCGTCCTCGAGTAGGTAAATGATAAAAAAGAATTTTTGATGCGGAGTGATACTTTGGCATAATTTCAATATAAATCTTCTTAATTGTGATATGAATATTCAGATCCGAAAGATTCAAGACAAAAGTTCATATTGACATAAAAATAATAATACTTGAAGCATACTAATCAAAGCAATCATGTCTTCTCAAAATAACATGGCCAAAGAAAGTTATCCCTACAAAATCATATAGTCTGGCTATGCTCCATCTTCCCCACACAAAATATTTAAATCATGCACAACCCCGATGACAAGCCAAGCAATTGTTTCATACTTATGACATTCTCAAAACTTTTTCAATCTTCATGCAATACATGAGCGTGAGCCATGGATATTGAAACGCCCCGATTCTGATGCGCTAGGTGTCTGCCAGTTATTTGCCGTCGTTGCCATGTCTTTTGCTTGCCTGTTGCATTTTATCATGTCATCATGTGCATTTCATTTTGCATACGTGTTCGTCTCATGCATCCGAGCATTTTCCCCGTTGTCCGTTTTGCAATCCGGTGCTCCTATGCCCTCCGGCGTTCCCCTTTCGTCTCTCATGGTGAGCGGGTGTTAAACGTTCTTGGAATGGACCGAGTCTTGCCAAGCGGCCTTGGTATACCACCGGTAGACCGCCTGTCAAGTTTCGTGCCACTTGGAGGTCGTTTGGTACTCCACCGGTTAACCGGGTAACCATAAAGCCCCTTCTCTTTGCAGCCCAACACCCTTTCCAAAGTGGCCCAAAACCCATCTAACTCCCCTCCATGCTCTCGGTCATTCGATCACGATCGCGTGGCCGAAAACCGCTCCTCATTTGGACTATCCTAGCTTCCTCTACCTATATATATGTGATCCCCCCCGAAATTCCGCAGTCCAAACCCCCGAAACCCTAGCCCCGCTCCCCTCGCGCCGCCGGACATGTCCGCTCCCCGGCCGGACACGTCCGCCGCCGCCGCCCGACGAATCCTAGCGTGCCACGTGGCCCCGCGACCTCCCTCCGCCGCCG
>NC_057804.1:250272218-250292651 GCF_018294505.1 Triticum aestivum | reverse complement strand
CCTCCCGGCCTCCTCCCGCAGCTCCCTCCGGCGACCGCGCCCCGCCTCCGGCCGGCCCTCTCCTCAACCCTGCCGGCCCCTTCTCCTCCGGCCACATTCCGGCGAACCTCGGGTTCCGCGCCCTGGATCCAGATCTAAACATGAGGTTGACTTCCCCCCCTCTGATATTTTTCAGTCCCCGAACCTGAGTAATTTTTATGCCCTGTTTGACGTGCTATATATCTGCATCCGTAGCTCCGCTTCGTGCGTGTAGTATGTCGAATTGTTCGTCTCAACGAGTACATCATTTCATTCCATTGCATCATATTCATTTGAGGTCATATTGATGCCTGAATCATCATTGTAAGAGTGCTTCATGATGTTTTCTGCTGTCTGTTATCAGAACGAGCTCTTTTGTCATTTTTGCCATGATTGATGTGTGCATCCTATGAGGTTGATGTCTACATGTGTTTTGATATATGCTATGTCTTCTTTACAGAGGTGTATGCCATGTATTTTTGTGTTCAATGTGGTGACTAGCACAAGCATGCAAACTAGGCATCGTGATATTGCTGTTTTTAGTCCCTGTTCTGCTGTTATTTTGATGCCATGTAAACTTGATGCTACAGAGAGATCCATGCATATTTTGAGATACTTCAGTAAGGGTGTTTTGAACATGTGGTTATTGTCTATCCATTCATGCCCTTGGCTGCAATTATGGAGTAGTCTAGCATGTCATTTTCGTGCTCTACTTTTACTTCAAAATGTTTCCTGGCAGATTGTTACATGTTATTCAATTTAGCCAAGGTTGTTGTAGTTGATCCTTGCATGCTATGGACTTGTTCTTGCCTTGGTTGGTTACATAAACATGTCTTCTTGATGATGCTATGCTTATATTGTCATGCAATGACTTGTGGTGAGTGAATCGAGCTTGTTAAGTAGAGTACATGATGTTGCTGTTTTGCTAGGCTGAATCTGTTATTTCGTGATGCTATATAAATATGTTGCTACTAATCATTCTATGCATAATCCGGAGATGTTCTATAAACATGTTTTGATCTACATGTCATCCTCTATCCATCCATGCCCCTGGTTGCATTTATAGGTTGCTGTAGCTTGTTGTAATCTTGCTCCAAAGTTGCTTCATAATGTTGCTGTCAGCCTATTAACATTAAGTTCACTTGTTCCCATGTGTTTTGCTAGTGTTCCATGCACCCTATGACCTTGCTCTTGCCATTCTTAGCTTCACAAATATGTCTTCTTACTGTTGGGTGTCTTTCCATGCCATGTAATTCTCTGTAGTGAGTTGCACAAGCTCATCTACATGCCTCCATAATTATGTTTCTGCCATGTATGAATCTGTAATATAACTTGCTATGTTTACGTGGGTGCCATCATATTTTCTGATCCTTTTTGGCTTATGGTCAGTAAGGGACTTTTGATCTATGCAATTAGTAGATTCATGCTATGCCTTTGTTTGCCATGATAAGTTCCTGTAACATGTTGTTTGATAGCTCTAAACATTGCAACCTGATGTTATTTTCTGCAAAGTCTGAATTGTTATAATTTGCAATCTTACCATGTGTGTTTGAGCATGTTCTAGTGATTTCTAGAGATAGCTCAGTGTTCATGTTTTGTTATGCTTTACCTATACATCATGCTAATGCCTTTTGTTTTCATGTTGAGGTCCTGTAGCATGTTGTTTTGGTTCTTGCAATATGCCTAGTCGCTGTTTTGGACAGCTTGTCCTTTAAACTTGTTTCATGTGTGTGTGTTGAACCGTTGCTCCATTTTGAGTGTGCTTTATATGAAACTTGCTTAGAATTGCATGTAGTTTCATATTATCATGTTGCATCCTTGCCTTGGTGTGTTTGCTTGATGTTTGTATGCATTTTGCATCAATGCCATGTTGATCTTGTTTTGCTCATATCTTCTAGGCCGTAGCTCCGAACTAAATGAACTTTATATGTAACTTGACTAGAATCTCGTGTAGATCATCTTGGTGCATCTTAACTTGCTGTTTAACAACTTGAACATACGGTTTATTCAGATCTAGACCAATTTCGAAATTTGCATATGAGGACTTACCGGAATTGTTATATGTTGTTCCCGGCCTCATTTAAACTTGCCTTGATGTGTTGCTCTTGTTTGCATCATCTCTTGCCATGAGTAGCTTCATGTAGTCTTGTCATGCATCATGCTCGTGTGTGCATCATGCCTTGTTCATGTGTGGTGTGTTTATCATGTTGTGTGCCTTTTCTTGTTAGTTCCTGTTTCGTTGTGATCGTGAGGATTCGTTCGTCTACGCTTGGTTCGGCTTCATCCGTTCGTCTCCTTCATGGACTCGTTCTTCTTCCTTGCGGGATTTCAGGCAAGATGACCGCTACCCTGGATCTCACTACTATCATTGCTATGCTAGTTGCTTCGTTCTATCGCTTTGCTACGCTACCTATCACATGTTTATCAAGCCATCCCAAATTGCCATGAACCTCTAACCTTTGACACCTTTCCTATGCAAACCACTGTTTGGCTATGTTACCGCTTTTGCTCAGCCCCTCTTATAGCGTTGCTAGTTGCAGGTGAAGTTGAAGATTTCTCCATGGTGGACAGGATTTATGTTGGGATATCACAATATCTCTTATATTATTAATGCATCTATATACTTGGTAAAGGGTGGAAGACTCGGCCTTTTGCCTAGTGTTTTGTTCCACTCTTGCCGCCGTAGTTTCCGTCATACCGGTGTTATGTTCCCGGATTTTGCGTTCCTTACGCGGTCGGGTGATTTATGGGACCCCCTTGACAGTTCGCTTTGAATAAAACTCCTCCAGCAAGGCCCAACCTTGGTTTTACCATTTGCCTCATCACCACCTACCCTTTCCCTTGGGTCGGCCAACCCGAGGGTCATCTTTATTTTAGCCCCCCCGGGCCAGTACTTGTCTAAGTGTTGGTCCGAACCGAGCGATGTCCGGCGCCCCCTGGGCAACCAGGGTCTATGCCAACTCGACGTCTTGCTCATTCGGTGTGCCCTGAGAACGAGATATGTGTAGCTCCTATCGGGAGTTGTCGGCACAGCAGGAGGCTTTGCTGGTCTTGTTTTACCATTGTCGAAATGTCTTGTAAACCGGGATTCCGAGTCTGATCGGGTCTTCCTGGGAGAAGGTCTATTCCTTCGTTGATCGCGAGAGCTTGTCATGGGCTAAGTTGGGACACCCCTGCAGGGTATAATCTTTCGAAAGCCGTGCCTACGGTTATAGGCAGATGGGAATTTGTTAATATCCGGTTGTAGATAACTTGACACCAGATCCGATTTAAAATGCATCAACAGTGTGTGTAGCCGTGATGGTCTCTTCTCGGCGGAGTCCGAGAAGTGAACACGGTTTCTGGGTTATGTTTGACGTAAGTAGGAGTTCAGGATCACTTCTTGATCATTACTAGTTGACGACCGTTCCGCTTGCTCTCTTCTCGCTCTTATTTGCGTATGTTAGCCACCATATATGCTTAGTCGCTGCTGCAGCCTCACCACTTTACCCCTTCCTTTCCTATTAAGCTTTGCTAGTCTTGATACCCATGGTAATGGGATTGCTGAGTCCTTGTGGCTCACAGATTACTACAACAACAGTTGCAGGTACAGGTTACGCGATGATCATGACGTGAGAGCGATGCTTGCTTGCGTTGAGTTCTTCTTCTGCTTCTTCGATCAGGGATAGGTTCCAGGTCGGCAGCCTGGGCTAGCAGGGTGGATGTCGTTTGAGTTTCTGTTTGTGATTCATCCGTAGTCGGATGAAGCTCTGATGTATTGTGATGTTGTATTCGAGTGGCATTGTATGCCTTATGTATGTATCCCCATCTATTATGTAATGTTGATGTAATGATATCCACCTTGCGAAAGCGTTTCAATATGCGGGTCTATCCTTGGTGGGACCTTCGAGTTCCTTTTGGATAGGGTCACATATTGGGCGTGACAAGTTGGTATCAGAGCCTCGACCGACCCTAGGAGCCCCCTTGATTGATCCTGTAGTTTGGCCGTTGTTGAGTCTAGAAGAAAACTGTTTTCTGAGTCTAGCTATATCGGAGAGTAGGAATTCTTTTTACTCCTCAGCCCGTTCGTCGCTCTGGTCAGGAATCTTGACGTAGGTGTTTTGAATTATTTCTCTTCCCCTTCAAACTTTCTTTAGGATCACGCAGTTGGTTTTCCGATCGTTGTTCCTCAGCTCTTTTCATCCGGTGCATTTCTCGTCAAGTTGACTCGAGCCTCTTCATCTTTGAGTTCAATCCTCAGTTGTTTTCTTTCCCACCCGCCCACCCTTCTTCTTCTCGGAACCGGAGTCCGTAATCGAGTATCCATCCTAGTCGTGCAAAGTCTTTGCTTTCTTTCCCCAATGATTTCAACCGGTGTTTTCTCTTCAAGATATTCGTCGGTTCCTATGCAACGGATGCACTAGAGCTATAAGTATATGAAAGCTCTACAAAAGAAACTAAGTGGGTGTGCATCCAACTTGCTTGCTCATGAAGACCTAGGGCATTTTGAGGAAGCCCATCATTGGAATATACAAGCCAAGTTCTATAATGAAAAATTCCCACTAGTATATGAAAGTGACAAAATGAGAGACTCTCTATCATGAAGATCTTGGTGCTACTTTGAAGCACAAGTGTGGTAAAAGGATAGTTGCATTGTCCCTTCTCTCTTTTTCTCTCATTTTTTTATTTGGGCCTTTCTCTTTTTTTTGGCCTCTTTTTTTTCTTCCGGAGTCTCATCCCGACTTGTGGGGGAATCATAGTCTCCATCATCCTTTTCTCACTTGGGACAATGCTCTAATAATGATGATCATCACACTTTTATTTTTCTTACAACTCAACAATTACAACTCGATACTTAGAACAAAGTATGACTCTATATGAATGCCTCCGGCGGTGTACCGGGATATGCAATGAATCATGAGTGACATGTATGAAAGAATTATGAATGGTGGCTTTGCCACAAATACGATGTCAACTACATGATCATGCTAGCAATATGACAATGATGGAGCGTGTCATAATAAACGGAACGATGGAAAGTTGCATGGCAATATATCTCGGAATGGCTATGGAAATGCCATGATAGGTAGGTATGGTGGCTGTTTTGAGAAAGGTATATGGTGGGTGTATGATTCCGGCGAAAAGTGCGCGGTATTAGAGAAGCTAGCAATGGTGGAAGGATGGGAAAAAGTGCGTATAATTCATGGACTCAACATTAGTCATAAAGAACTCATGTACTTATTGCAAAAATCTAGAAGTTATCAAAGCAAAGTATTACGCGCATGCTCCCAGGGGGATAGATTGGTAGGTAAAGACCATTGCTCGTCCCCGACCGCCACTCATAAGGAAGACAATCAATAAATAAATCATGCTCCAAGTTCATCACATAACGGTTCACCATACGTGCATGCTACGGGAATCACAAACTTCAACACAAGTATTCTTTAAATTCACAACTACTTAACTAGCATGACTCTAATATCACCATCTTCATATCTCAAAACAATTATCAAGCATCAAACTTATCTTAGTATTCAACGCACTCAAAAGAAAGTTTCACATATCTTGAATACCAAGTATATTATCATTAAGCAAATTACCATGCTATTAACAACTCTCAAAATAATCTAAGTGAAGCATGAGAGATCAATAGTTTCTTTAAAACAAATCCACCACCGTGCTCTAAAAGATCTAAGTGAAGCACTAGAGCAAAAATTATCACGCTCAAAAGATATAAGTGAAGCACATAGAGTATTCTAACAAATTCCAATTCATGTATGGCTCTCTCAAAAGGTGTGTACATCAAGGATGATTGTGGTAAACTAACAAGCAAAGACACAAATAATACAAGACGCTCCAAGCAAAACACATATCATGTGGTGAATAAAAATATAGCTCCAAGTAAATTACCGATGGAAGTAGACGAAAGAGGGGATGCCTTCCGGGGCATCCCCAAGCTTTGAATTTTTGGTGTCCTTGGGTTATCTTGGGGGTGCCATGGGCATCCCAAGCTTAGGCTCTTTCCACTCCTTGTTCCATAATCCATTAAAAGAATTCACCCAAAACTTGAAAACTTCACAACACAAAACTCAATGGAAATCTCGTGAGCTCCGTTAGAGAAAGAAAACAAAGAACTACATAAGGTACTATAATGAACTCATTCTTTATTTATATTGGTGATAAACCTACTGTATTCCAACTTCTCTATGGATTATAAACTATTTTACTAGCCATAGATTCATCAAAATAAGCAAAGAACACCCACAAAACAGAATCTGTCAAATACAGAATAGTCTGTAGAAATCTGTAACTAACGCAAACTTCTGGAACTCTAAACATTCTACCAAAATAGGAAGTCCTGGACAATTTGTTTATTGAACAGGAGCAAAAATAATCAACGCAAAAGCACATTTCTGTGATTTAACAAAATTATATTCGTGCGTGCAAAGTTTCTGTTTTTCAGCAGAATCAAATCAACTATCATCGTAGGTTATCCTATAGGTTCTACTTGGCACAAACACTAATTGAAACATAAAACCACATCCAAACAGAGGCTATATGGATGATTTATTAAATAGCAGCAAGGAAAAATATTGGGTTGTCTCCCAACAAGCGCTATCGTTTAACGCCCCTAGCTAGGCATTGATAATTTTAATGATGCTCACATGAAAGACAAGAATTGGAGCACAAAGAGAGCATCATGAAACATGTGACAAACACACTTAAGTCTAACATACTTCCTATGCACAAGCATATTGTAAGAAAACAAATTACCAAGGCAAGCAAAAACTAGCATATGCAAGGAAGAACAAAGAGATGATAGCAATCTCAACATGAAGAGAGGTAACTTAGTAACATGAAAATTTCTACGACCATGTTTTCCTCTCTCATAATAATTACATGTAGGATCATAGGCAAATTCAACAAAATAGCTATCGCAAAACATATTCTCAACATGATCCACATGCATGCAAAGTTGACACTCTTCCAAGATAGTGGGATTAACATTAACTAAAGTCATGACCTTTACGAACCCACTTTTATCAAAAATATCATAAGATCGAACATACTCCAAATATGTGGGATCTAAAGTTGACACTCTTTCAAACCCACTTTCAATATTATTGCAAACATTATTATCAATCTCATATTCATTATGGGGCTTAAATAATTTTTCAAGGTTATAAGAAGAATCACCCCAATCATGATCATTGAAACAAGTAGTAGACATAGCAAAACTAGCATCCCCAAGCTTAGGGTTTTGCAAATTATTAGCACAATTGACATCAAGAGAATTTATAGGAAAATCATTGCAATCATGCTTTTTATTCAAATATCTATCGTGAATCACTTCATAAAGTTCTTCATCACAATTTTCAGATTCACGAATTTCAAGCAAAACTTCATAAAGATAATCTAGTGCACAAAACTCACTAGCAATTGGTTCATCATAATTGGATCTCTTAAAAAGATTAGCAAGTGGATGATGATCCATAGATCTTAGGTTCTCTGTTTAGCAACAAATAAGCATCTAATCCAACCAAGCGAGCAAACAAAAGGGCAAGCAAAAGAGAGGAGAAAATTGGGAAAGAGAGGGCGAATAAAACAGCAAAGGTGAAGTGGGGGAGAGGAAAACGAGAGGCAAATGGAAAATAATGTAATGCGAGAGATAGGGATTGTGATGGGTACTTGGTATGGTTGACTTGCTTGCATGAGCCTCCTCGGCAACGGCGCCAGAAATTCTTCTTGCTACCTCTTGAGCACTGCGTTGGATTTCCTCGAAGAGGAGAGGATGATGCAGCAAAGTAGCGTAAGTATTTCCCTCAGTTTTTGAGAACCAAGGTATCAATCCAGTAGGAGACCATGCACAAGTCCCTCGTACCTACACAAAACGATAGCTCCTCGCAACCAACGCGATTAGGGGTTGTCAATCCCTTCACGGTCACTTACAAGAGTGAGATCTGATAGAGATGATAAATAATATTTTTGGTATTTTTGGTATAAAGATGCAAAGTGAAAAGTAAAAGGCAAAGTAAAAAACAAAGCATGTAATAAAGTAATGGAGATTGATATGATGAGAATAGACCCGGGGGCCATAGGTTTCACTAGTGGCTTCTCTCAAGAGCATAAGTATTCTACGGTGGGAGAACAAATTACTGTTGAGCAATTGACAGAATTGAGCATAGTTATGAGTATATCTAGGCATGATCATGTATATAGGCATCACGTCCGAGACAAGTAGATCGAAACAATTCTGTATCTACTACTATTACTCCACTCATCGACCGCTATCCAGCATGCATCTAGAGTATTAAGTTAAAAACAGAGTAACGCCTTAAGCAAGATGACATGATGTAGAAGGATAAATTCATGCAATGTGATAAAAACCCCATCTTGTTATCCTCGATGGCAACAATACAATACGTGCCTTGCTGCCCCTTCTGTCACTGGGAAAGGACACCGCAAGATTGAACCCAAAGCTAAGCACTTCTCCCATTGCAAGAACTACCAATATAGTTGGACAAACCAAAAGGATAATTCGAAGAGACTTGCAAAGATAACTCAATCATACATAAAAGAATTCAGAGAAGATTCAAATATTGTTCATAGATAAATTGGATCATAAACCCACAATTCATCGGCCTCAACAAACACACCACAAAAAGAAGATTACATCGAATAGATCTCCACGAGAGAGGGGGAGAACATTGTATTGAGATCCAAAAAGAGAGAAGAAGCCATCTAGCTACTAGCTATGGACCCGAAGGTCTGAAGTAAACTACTCACACTTCATCGGAGGGGCTATGGTGTTGATGTAGAAGCCCTCCGTGGTGGATGCCCCCTCTGGCGGAGCTCCGGAACAGGCCCCGAGATGGGATCTCGTGGATACAGAAGGTTGTGGCGGTAGAATTAGGTTTTTGGCTCCTGTTCTGATCGTTTGGGGATACGTAGGTATATATAGGAGGAAGGAGTACGTCGGTGGAGCAACAGGGGGGCCACGAGGCAGGGGGCGCGCCCTAGGGGGGCACCCCCCACCCTCGTGACCGCCTCTGTTACGTCTTGGAGTAGGGTCCAAGTCTCCTGGATCACGTTCGGTGAGAAAATCACGTTCCCGAAGGTTTCATTCCGTTTGGAGTCCGTTTGATATTGTATTTCTTCGAAACACTGAAATAGGCAAAAAACAACAATTCTGGGTTGGGCCTCCGGTTAATAGGTTAGTCCCAGAGATAATATAGAAGTGGAAAATAAAGCCCAATATAGTCCAAAATAGTAGATAAAGTAGCATGGAGCAATAAAAAATTATAGATACGTTGGAGACGTATCACTCCGCCATGAAGATCCAGGTGGTGCTAGATGAAGCCGGCAAGGCGAAGCTGACATCGCTTGCCAAGCTGGCCGACGAGAGCAGCCGCCAGCAAAACAACCTGTAGAACGACAAGCGGAAGGCCGACCGGCAGACCCCCCGCTACGACAACCGCCTCGTCGCAGCCGCCAAGTAGGCGCCCGCGGCTGAGCCGGCAGGCAAGCGCTGACAAACCTGCAAGATGGCATGGCAACCCGCCATGAGCTTCGAGGAGATGCTCGACGCTCCTTGCAAGCACCACAGCGGCGCAAGGCCATCCTACAATAAGGTGCCAGAGGGGTACGACCTGTATGCCATGGCCCACACTGCCTCTTACAAGCAAGTCAAGGGGAAGGCGAGGAAAGGGGAGGAGTTTAACCCGAGCCAGATTCCCATTGATACAGAGCAGGTGATGATATCTAGTGGCGGGAGGTCCCGTGGCTCCATAGCCATTAATTCAGAGATTGCTCCTGAGACAACAGTGAGTTTAATTTGAATGGACGTTACTTGCTAGTCTTAACATTTGAGTGTCATCATGCTAAGGAAACATTGGAAATGATCTTTGGTGCCGCGTAACTCCACAGAAGCATCACACGATCCTTCTCCAGCTACTGGCATGAGCCAGCCCGCTCCTACACCTCCATGATCAAGGTAAGTTTCTCTAGTTTTTTGCTTAACAAATGCATAAAGACCTAGACTTAGCTTTATTTCCTCCAATATGCTTACCTTAATGACCTAGAGTTAGCTTCTTTTCCTCCAAAATGACTTAATAAGCTTACTGACCTCCAAAACCAGCCATTTTACCTAAGTTAGCTCTAAAACGATCTATACTTAGCTTTGTTTCCTCCAAAATGACCTAAGTTAGTTATAATATGCTTAGTTAGCTTACTTATGTAAAAAAGGCATAATTAGCTTAGTTAGCTCATAAACGATCAATTTTACCTACGTTAGCTCTAAAATGATGCATTTTACCTAAGTTAGCTCATAAGCGATCCATTTCACCTAAGTTACCTCACAAACGATGGCGTGCTTCTTCTTCTAGTCTTCTTCTTCTAGTCACCTTTTCCTAACTTTCTTATTTGCCATTTTGCAGATTTCATTCACTTCTCGGAAGCTAGCTTGCTATGATGGAGTGCTTGTTTTTTATTCCATTCTCTTCTAGTATTCTTCTAGCTTGCTATGATGGAACTTGCTATCTTGATGAAACTTTGCATTGTAATATGTATGTGCAACTTCGTAATGGTTGCAATTTATGTGTATGTGCAACTTCCTAATGGTTGCAGCTTGCTATGTATGAATGGATGGAACTATATATGTATGTACGATGAAACTTATGTGCTGTTAAATAGCCCTATGAAATATATCTATATATGTCATATATATTTGCTGTGAAAATTGTTGGATTAAAAAAACAGAAAAAATAGCCAATATGCAGGCTCTTTGCCTCCGCCACCGGCGGCAATGGCCTCTTTGTCAACAGCCGCGTACGGCAAATGAGGCACATGGCAGCCAACTGTGCTTGCTGGGAGCTGACCCATTTAGTCAGTTTGCCTACAGTGGCAGACAACAAAGGCAGGAAGAATTTTGACATCAGCGGCGGACGACAAAGTCTTGCCGTTAGCCACCTAACAGACTAACAGCGTAATTTTTGCCGTCAGTGTTCTTTGCCGTCCGCTGCTGATAGCAAAGGACTCTTTGCCGTCAGCCACCAAAAGCGGACGGCAACGTAGCTCTTTACCGGACCTTTCTTTGCCGTCCACGTTTGCCGTCTGTGGCGAACGGCAAAGACCTTTGCCGTCCGCCATTCATGCCTTTGCCGTCCACCATGGCAGACGGCAAAGTAGCTGATTCCTGTAGTGCCTTATTCCCTTTTTCTTTTTTCCAGTCAACTTCAAAAATCCATTAATAATTCAAATTAACTCCAAATTTGATGATTCAAATTTCTAGTAGTTTCTAAAATCATGCCCTACCACATGGTGCTATTGTCACATTTTTACAGAAGCATTTCCTTCACAAATATTTATCAAATCCTATTTTTCCTATTTCTGTGATGAACTTTAGAAAATCACAGAGAGCTCAAAATTGATCCAAATGCCATGATTCAAATTCCTAGATGCTTATAAGTTCATAACTTAGTTTATGAACATTTTTCTTAATACTTTCTGTACCCCACAAAATAATGAGCCATTTCTTCATATTTGTCCACTTTGCCAATTCATAGGAAATCATTTGAACTCCAAATCCAGTAAAACCAACTCCGAGAGGCTTCTAAAATCATGCTTTGTTAAATGGGTGCCTTTGCTCATTTTTTAATCTAATGTTTCTGTGCACTTCTTGCAAATCCATAAACCCCTTGATTCCATCATATCGAAATGTTTAGAAATATCCATTGATCCACTTCCAATGAAATCACCTTGGTCATTCCTCATATGACCAGAGGTATCCTAGAAAAGTCCAACTCACATTTTTAGAGCACTTTTATTTTTTTGCCTTGTCGTGTTGCTTATTATGGTTGTTTTTGGCGATAGTTGACGAAGTAGACGAAATGCTCGGAGTTGGACCAGAGATATTTGAATAACTCGAAGACTTTGTTAAAACAGGCAAGCAACCCTTTGACCATGACACCCCTCTTGTTCGTCTGTACCCTTTTTCCGATTGCATGATGATGAAATATGACGGTGGTAAACTTGTTGTGAACCACCCCATGATGCATACCCCTACTCATGACTTACCTTGTTCATGATTGCATTGTCAAGAGACTAGTTGATGCATAATGATGCATGTGTACCATGAATTCTTCGTGGTTACATTCTTTCGAAAACCCCATCGGGTGCCCCTAATGCCCTTGGGAGATGTTGAACTAAGGTCACCACTTGAGGAAGAAGTGGTGTACCAAAGAGAGCTTTTGGTGTGTATGTGTGTAAAATGATGGATTAGATTTATGTGTGACTACCGTCCCAACCAAACATGTGCATCCACTTTACCCCTTTATGGGACGGGGCATTATTGATTACTTAGGCTGATACTAGCATGGTGACCACATTACTAGTGATGGGGTGACTTGAGATCACTCTCGGGACGGGGTCGTGCTTGGGTAGGCGGCCATGACTGTTTTCATAGGGCACCGGACACACTGTTGGTCCCTTCGTGTATGCGTAATAATGTGAAAAGGCAAGAGTCCCATGATCTTTTGCTTATACACGAGGGCTGTGTATCAACGAGTGGACCCTATGTTAGTGTCGTCTAGGGAAAGGTAATGATCGGGTGCTTCCCCCGAGTACTTGAGGTACTGCGGGATCGTGGATGACATGAAAGCTTCCCGGATCTTGTGGGTAAAGTGCGCAACCTCTGCAGAGTGTCAAACTATTCGAATAGCCGTGTCCATGGTCATGAATAGTTGGGAGGAGCTACTTAAACTCTGTCCAGAAATTTTACCATCTCGGTGCATGTGTGTGTGGAAGAGAACTATTTGTATCAAGGTGGTGACTTGACATGGTGAATGAAATGGCATTTAACCAAACTCTATTTATGTTGATATCCGTAACTTGTCCTCATGGTTACTTGAATTCTCCTGATGCATGTCTTACAAGTTGTTGAACATGTCATTGCACTCAAAAGTAGCTTTCTGCAAAAAATTACCTATATCATGCATTGTTGTATCTTGAACCAAAACATGGGTTGCTTGCGAGTACATTCAAAGTACTCATTGGCTTGCCACTGGTTATTTTATTGGCCAGGCATGAAAGAACAGGATGTAATGAAGAGTACCTTGGTGACGAACATGCGAGCTAGGACGCTTCCCAGTCAGAATGCCTATAGGGTTAAGGCAGATGGCATGGGTCCAAGTTGTTATTGAAGATTTCCACTGCGATGATACACTCAAGACTTGACCATAATGGTCCTAATTTTGTAAATCGGTATGTATGGATGTAAGACTCTTGTTATTTAGCTTCTGTGTGTTCAGTGAGAATTAACTCTGGGATCACTGTACACGTGCATTTGGTGATCTCAACTTATGAGTCGGGGTCCCCACAGAGCTGGTATCTGAGCCATCCTGACTGTAGGAAGCCTTAGTTAGCATGGACCTTAGTTAGCTTGAGACCATCTAAACTTCTCTTCTTTTCTAAAACTTACCCAACCCAAAATATATTTCCCTTATTGACCTCTCCCATTCAACCTTTGTAGATGGCCGTCGCTCCCTTGAGACTCCTTACAACAGGATTTCCATCACTCCTAAGAGATTGCCTCCAACAATGTCACTATCCCTTGCTGCCCATATACACCCTGCACGAACTAGAAAATGATGTGTTCTAGAAGGAGTTCTATGCCAAGGTTTTTGTGCATGCCAAGACCTCACCTCAGGGGTGGTTCTTCATTGGACCACCTATCCCAACAAGAGACCTAGCCATTCAGCAAGTGGCATACGAAGCACTCCTCCGTCTTCGAGAGCTCCTTCCAGAAATGAAAGAAGAACATGCCACCCACTACCTGCCTGGCAAGAGCGGATTTGGAGCTCCGACTCAAGTGATGATTTCCCCAGAAGACGAGGATCTAACCCTCAAGTACTAGATCTGTTTCGTCAACGCAGGAGACTACCTTCTACGCCACCTTACCGAAGCATTTCTCAAGGCTCGCCAAGATCTCCCTTCACTTCTGCACCTCCACTGCCTCGAGAAGAAGAAGGTGGTCGAGCAAGAACAGCAAATCACTGCCCTAGAAGCCCACATTTTTAATCAGAAGCAGCAAATCAAGGAACTTCAGAAAGCTCGCAACCAAACCTGAGGAATGGATTTCCATATCCACCTCATAGAGGATCATCGTCAGGCCCCCGACGACAATACCCAAGACTGAATAGCAACCCTTTTGCTTCCGTCAGATGTCACGGGTGTGGTGAACTCGAGCATATTAATAGGATGTGTCCCAACAAGCAGCCGACTATCGCATGTCCATTGGCACCCAGGAGAACCTAGAAGCTAAAGGCCGAACGCCTTTCTCTCAAAGTAATGAAGCAAGCACGACTACTAAATCCGAGGACCCCTAGGGTAGGATGAGTCGTGTACCCCCTATGCGTAGTCGAGTCCATATGATGGTTCAAATGAAACCATGTTGAGTGTTGCTTGTTCTTATCTGTTTGTGTTTTGATATAAGTTGCACTTTTGCCTTAGGCAACATGTATGCGACTATATCACCTATCTTATCTTAATGAAATTGTGTGTGGCCTTTTGGCACCTGTTTGTTTGCACCTGCACTATAGAACCCCCTTTAAGCATCCCCCATCTATGATGCTTTTCCCTCCCATCCCTCTCTCCTCAACTGAAGACCGGCAAGACGAGGTACACCAAGGATTCTACTTCGGCGACCAACTAGCACTGGAGATTTTTGCTGCAGCCTCCTCGACCAAGAGCAGCCCAGTAGAGTTATGTTTACCTCTCAAGATTAGAAATCCATCCCTAGACCCTTCGAGACTTCATGAGATAACCCAGCTTGAATCCCTAACCAAGTGCTTAACCCACAAAACTGCAAGAGAACCAGCTAAGCCTCCGTAACCTTGCACTGGTTCATTATGGAACTAGTGGACATAGTGAACGAGCACATTATCATCCTAAGATAGCACGAGAACTGACAATGCCATAGGGTAGACCTATTCGAGGATATTGAAATAGGACAAATGACTTGATGAGTTTAGATCAGAGACCTTGAGGAATTATCCGAGACTTCTTGGTGGATTATGAGGTTTTCATGTTAGTTGATGAACTTGGTGGGATCATGCTAATAGAGTAGCATAGCATTCATTACCCATGGAGTAAATTGGATTTTGTAGGACAATTATGATCACACAATGAAATTCTTGAAGGTATAAGGATTTGGCTTAGCCAGGAGATATTGATAGAAGATAGCTGACCATGATATTTGGATTAAATAGGTGACCCTAATGGAGTCTAGACACTGAGTAAGTCTACATGGTTCGGAGTAAATTGGATTTAGACTGATGATCTCGATCATGATACCATGTTTCTTGGTGGACGATAAACTAGGAGATTGGACTAATTGTCGGAGTTTATTTAGGCATCTTTGTGAGCTTGACCTTGGAGTATTACTAGATCACAATAATGGGAATTGGTGGACTGACTATAGTAAGGCATCCCTTTCAAGTATTGGGGATTATAAGGACTTTAGGAGATCATGTGGAACACCAGCATAGGCGTTGGATTTGTAGAATTAATGGATTATGTAGTGATTAATGGAAGTTAACGGGTTGTTGGAGTTGATTCATAGAAAATTAAACAAGATTTTGGAGTGGCATACGACGTGTTTCCTTAGGATAGAGATGCACTAGCATGGACCTTGGAAGAATAGGATGATCACTTGGATTGTCTGTTTTATTCCACCTTGGAAGCTTGTATGCTCTACCCATGGATTTTTAGGGGTAGCCACACACATGAGTTTGGGGATCGTAGACATATATGATTTTGTTAGACCTCCTCTTGGGAGTCATGAGGATATGAATAGCATGAGTGATGATTGGAGTTGACCTATACGAAATGATGCTTTCAGCAGTATAAGGTGATCTGTTTGGAGGACTAGGTAGAACAATTGGCATCTCAGGAATTGTGCTCAAGGATAAATGTTCACTCGCACCCTAGAATCCTTGAAACCCTTAAGCCCTACCAAGCTACAACATGGTCAGACCATGACCGTGGGTCTTGACTTTAGATCAAGAACACCTTGGGCCATACTCAACCGTGACCACCACCAATACCCCCATCCTACTTTATGTACCTCATGAACAAAGTCTTCATGGAGTACTTGGACAAGTTGGTTGTCATCTTTATTATGGTAACATACTTGTCTACCCGAAGACGGAAGAAGAATCAGTAAGCTGGTCAAGGAACATCTGAAGATCGCCATGTCCAGGAGGAAGAACTACAGCAACCACCATCGTCAAGAAGTAAACCTCCGCATCGAAGACCATGCATATCTGCAAGCCACTTCTCTCAAAGGAACCAAGCATTTCTGTGTCAAAGGGAAGCGCACACCAAGATTTATTGGCCCCCTTCGAGATCACTCCAAGATTTAACAACCCCCTCTGAGATCACTACAAGACGAAGAGAAGACAGTTACCAGTTGGAGTTGCCACCTGAGTTACTTGATGTGCACAACACTTTCCATGCATCACAACCCCGCAAGTGTTTCCAACTTCCTAACTTGCCCAATCTCTACGAGGGCATTGGCCACCAAGCCATCGACCCCTAGACAATCTAACCTACCGCGAGCTACCCATTAGCAACCTGGATCAAGAAGAGCGTCATACACGAAGCCACACCATCAAGTACTTCAAGCTCAATGGAGCACTACACGGAAGCAGAAGCAACATGAGGACTTGAAGACTACCCCAGATCCAAGTTTCTGTATCCCTTTCCGCGCCTAGTTTGGGAATCTCAGGGACGAGATTCTTGTAAGGGGGGGTAGGTCTGTCACACTCTGATTTTGATGCCACTACACTTAAGCTACCAATCATGATAAAATGTGGTTTGACAAATACTTTTGAGTGTTTTGGACCTTGCCTTGATTGGTTTATGTCTGTTGTTTGCAAGTACTCTAAAAATATAATAAATCCTCCAACTCTTATAGTCCTTCTCCTTGATCCAAAAACCTTTCCCAATGATCATGCCATGTGTATAGGACATAAAAATAATTTCTTGCAAAAATAATTTGGCCAAATAGTATTTTCAAAAATTAGTTTTTCAAAAACCCCTGAATTGAGGTTTGCACTGCAAGTACTTAATTAAGGCAGTAAAAATCTTTCCCAAAATATATTTGACTCCTATTAGATATAGGATACCCAGAAACCACAAAAATATAATTTTAAAAGTTATTTCCTATTTTATTTAAAAGCTTTTTCTTAAGGCCAGAAATGGTCTTTAATAGGGAAAAATTATTTTATTGTTTTAAAAATATTTGACAAAAATCAGGGAAACTCAGTGGGCATATATTTCCCATATATAAGAGTTTCAACACATGGTCATGTTCAAAATATTGGAGAAAACCTGCCAAAACCATTTTTGCCCATTTCAAGGCTTTGAAATATTTCTGTAGGAAATATTTTCATAAAATTCCAAGGAAAATCCAGCAAGTCACAAATGCATATTGGGATCACCTTGCAAAGCCTCATGTCAATCAAGGTCATTTTGGTTCACCAAAATGCCCCAAAACCCTCTCTGACCAGAATCAAATTTGAACACCTTTGTACTACCAACTTTCTCTCCTTGACTCCAACTTTTGTGAGCATGTTCACAGGACCAAATGAGGCCACTACATCAAGTGGTTCATCAAGGGGAAGTGATTTGCTCAACTAGATCTACACAAGTTCATTTCTGCTAATTTCAAGGGCTTACAAAAGTTGCATTGGCAACTTTGCCCAAATAATCTCCAAATTGGTGGAAGGCCCTAATTATATGTGTCATTTCACCCTATGGAGTCTCATGGCAGATGGAAATCATCTACTTGCCCAAACCATTATCAAACACCTTCTCACACTTTACCAAAATGCCAGTTTTGACCTCTTCCACTAATCTCCATGGGCTCAACTTTGTACCACAGCTGCTCCTGACCATCTCCTACCTCCAGTAACTCTCCCCTGGCCATTGCTCAATGATTAAGGGGTGAAACACCCCCATTTACCTCCCTGGACAGCAACTTCTCTCTCTCCCTCAACTTCCCTCCTCACTCCAGTGGCTCCCTAGGGCATCCAAGGCCATATCCCACTTCTTTCCTTCCCCCTAGAGCTACCAGACACCTTTGGCCGTGACCACATTGCATAGAAAATGGCCATGCCGGCCATTTGGGCGCTCTGGAGCACGCTACAGTGCGCTCCCGCACTGTAGCTGCCCCCTTCCAACCGCCTCCGGCCACCTCGGGCCTCACCAGCGCGCCCGACGATGCGCCTCGACGTCTGTGACACGCCACGCCTCTGTCCCCCTCCTTCTTCTCCCTCCTCTCACCCTAGCTCACACACGCGCCGGCCTCCCGAGAGCTCCAATGAGCAAACTCACACGCGCGATGCTCTTGCCCTTCCTCGCTATCTCTCTTCTCTCCCCTCGCCCTAGACCAACCCCACGAGCACCCCAGACACGCCCATGCGCGCCCCCGTGGCTTGCAGCGATGGCAACAGCCTTGCCGGCGCATGAGCTCATGGTGCACCATCGCCCCGCCATAAAAGGCCACCCCGAGCCCTCTCTGGCCTCGGTTCACTCCCTCTTTCCCCCAGCAACCTCCTCGAGCAGCCTGATCCTCCTCCTGCACCTTCCTTCTCCTCCTACCACCGCACGGCCGCCGCTTCGGCTCACTCAAACTCGAGCAACACCGAGCTCACCTCCCTCCATTTCCTCCACAAAAAGGCTCCCGTGGTCCGGCGAACCTCCCCACCTCCTCAAACCGTCGCGGGGATGCTCGAACACCGAGAGCCACGGATGGCCGATGACCTCCCCCGCCACCGTCAAAGCTATGGTCATCTCGGCCACCTCTAGCAGCCGTGACCTGCACCAGCGGATGCGCCGCTCCGCGCTGAGCTCGCCCATAGGCAGAGCGCCGCGGGAGACGGCCAGAGGCGCCGCTATCGCCGGACGAGCGCCGGCGTGCGCTCTGCCTCCCCTACTCTGCCTCGTGCGGGAGGTAGAGGACGACCGCCCCGCCAGCTGGCAGGGGGCCCGCCCGTCTGCCCAGAGGCGACCGAGCCGGCCCACCAGTCGGGTTAAGTGGAAATGGCTTTGGTCCGATCCGCTTGCCCCGCTGGGTGGCGCCTTCCCCCAGTACGCCTTCGGCGTCACCACCTCTGCCCGCGCAGCCGAGCCGCTGAGCCGGCCCACGGTCTATCTGTTGCCATGTGCGCAGATAAGGTTAAAGCCTTATTCCCTTTTTCTTTTTTCCAGTCAACTTCAAAAATCCATAAATAATTCAAATTAACTCCAAATTTGATGATTCAAATTTCTAGTAGTTTCTAAAATCATGCCCTACCACATGGTGCTATTGTCACATTTTTATAGAAGCATTTCCTTCACAAATATTTATCAAATCCTATTTTTCCTATTTCTATTATGAACTTTAGAAAATCACAGAGAGCTCAAAATTGATCCAAATGCCATGATTGAAATTCCTAGATGCTTCTAAGTTCATAACTTAGTTTATGAACATTTTTCTTAATACTTTCTGTACCCCACAAAATAATGAGCCATTTCTTCATATTTGTCAACTTTGCCAATTCATAGGAAAATCATTTGAACTCCAAATCCAGTAAAACCAACTCCGAGAGGCTTCTAAAATCATGCTTTGTTAAATGGGTGCCTTTGCTCATTTTTCAATATAATGTTTCTGTGCACTTCTTGCAAATCCATAAACCCCTTGATTCCATCATATCGAAATGTTTAGAAATATCCATTGATCCACTTCCAACGAAATCACCTTAGTCATTCCTCAAATGACCAGAGGTATCCTAGAAAAGTCCAACTCACATTTTTAGAGCACTTCTATTTTTTTGCCTTGTCGTGTTGCTTATTATGGTTGTTTTCGGCGATAGTTGACGAAATAGATGAAATGCTCGGAGTTGGACCAGAGATATTTCAAGAACTCGAAGACTTTGTTAAAACAGACAAGGAGCCCTTTAACCATGACACCCCTTGTAACACCCCGGTGTAATGATGCTACAGTAACCCCTGGGGTTAAGTTAATCTTTTTGCTAAACATGTTCCTGATCATAATTGTCTCCTTTCTCTTTTAAATTCCAGTTGAATTCAAATTCAAATTTTGTCTGAAATTCAAAATGCTCAGACATGAAAACAAAAATGTTCATCATGTGCAGAATAATCCACATCTAATTTTGGTGGTGAACCAACAATTTTGCAAAAAGGTTTGAGTGGCCTAAGCTACTTCAAACAGTGGCCTAAGAAATAAATTAAATGCCTTTTTAATTTATGAAAATGGCAAACTATTTCTAAAGCCTCACAATCTATTTGGGCAGTGCCTAATAATTCTTTGAGATTATTTTGGCCAATGGCATAATTTTTTGCAAGGTCTTTATTGGCTAAAAGAAAAAAAAA
>NC_057804.1:250268035-250268371 GCF_018294505.1 Triticum aestivum | reverse complement strand
GATAGTATGGCTCTGGGATTGCTTTCTCGCAGGGAGTCGAGAAAGGATCTCTGGCCGAGGTTGATAACACCACTGCTACTTACTTTATGCTACTCTACTCCCTCCTGTTGCTGCAAGATGGTGGGTTCAAGAAGGTGCTAGTCTTCGATAGGACTAGGCCTTCCCTCTATTCTGGCATTTCTGCAGCCCAGTCCACATATATAGCCTTCCTTTGATAATATTGCATATGTAGTGTAGATCCTTGCTTGCGAGTACTTTGGATGAGTACTCACGGTTGCTTTGCTCCCCCTTTTCCCCCTTCTTTCTTCTTTCTGGTTGTTGCAACCAGATGGTGGA
>NC_057804.1:250208425-250265752 GCF_018294505.1 Triticum aestivum | reverse complement strand
ACCACCAGATCCGTGTTCGTGAAGAGGATATTCCAAAGACCGCATTTGTGACTCGTTATGGTTCTTACGAGTACACCGTCATGTCATTCGGTTTAACCAATGCTCCAGCTACATTCTCTCGTCTGATGAACTATATATTCATGGATTACCTCGACAAGTTCGTCGTAGTCTATCTGGATGATATACTGGTATATTCGAAGAATAAAGAAGAACATGCTGAACATCTTCGTCTTGTTCTGGAGAAGCTTCGAGAGCATCAACTTTATGCCAAGTATTCCAAGTGTGAATTCTGGTTACCCGAAGTCACCTACCTTGGTCATGTTATCTCCAAGGATGGTATTGCCGTCAACCCAGAGCGCGTTCAGGCTATTCTTGACTGGACCCCTCCGAAGACTGTCAAGCAAGTCAGGAGCTTTCTCGGACTGGCCAGCTATTGTCGCCGCTTTGTCGAGAACTTCTCCAAGATTGCCAAGCCACTGACTAATCTGCTTCACAAAGGCGTTAAGTTCGATTGGACAGACAGATGTCAGGAAAGTTTCCAGGCACTCAAGGATAAACTGACTTCTGCCCCAGTGCTTGCTCCCCCTGATTCTCGCAAGGACTTTGTCATCTATTGTGACGCTTCACGTCAAGGATTAGGCTGTGTTCTAATGCAAGAGCGCAGGGTGATTGCCTATGCCTCCCGTCAAGTGCGTCCTCACGAAGAAAACTACCCGGTTCATGACCTTGAGCTTGCAGCGGTTATCTTTGCATTGAAGCTATGGCGACAATACCTTCTCGATAATCGTTGTGAGATCTTCACTGATCATCAGAGTCTGAAGTACCTGTTTACTCAGCCAGATCTGAACCTCCGTCAGCAGCGATGGATGGAAGCTATTGCTGACTACAACTGCGGTATATCTTATACACCTGGCAAGGCTAATGTAATGGCCGATGCCCTAAGCCGAAAGTCTTATTGCAATAATCACCAGGTCTACAAAGCTCAACCCCGCCTTTATGAAGAGCTATGCAAGCTGAACCTTCAACTAGTTCCACAGGGTTCTCTGAATAACCTTGTTTTGGAACCAACTCTTCTGAAAGCAATCAAGTCTGCTCAAGCCAAAGATGCTCATGTTGATCTGATGAAAAAGGATCTTGCCTTAGAGAAATCCAGAGATTTCTCACTTGGTGAAGATGGAACCTTATACTTCAGAGATCGCATTGTCGTACCCCGGTTCGAGCTTATGACAGAGAAGGTAATGAAAGAAGCACATGACACCCCTCTCTCTATTCATCCGGGAAGTACCAAGATGTATCTTGACATCCGTCAGAAGTACTGGTGGTCTAAGATGAAGCAAGACATTGCTCGATATATTGAAGAATGTGACGTTTGTCGTCGCGTCAAAGCAGAACATCAGAAACCGGCTGGACTTCTACAACCGCTTCCGATTCCTGAATGGAAGTGGGATAAGATCCAAATGGACTTCGTCACTGGCCTTCCCAAGTCTCAGAAAGGTAACGATGCTATCTTTGTCGTCATCGACCAATTCTCGAAGGTTGCTCACTTTCTGCCAGTCAAGGAGACTATCACTGCTAGTCAATTGGCAACCTTGTATATCTCCCGAATTGTGTCACTCCACGGCATTCCGAAGGAGATCAGTTCAGACCGCGGCAGTATTTTCACTTCTAAGTTCTGGGATAGTTTCCAAGAGGCAATGGGAACTCATATTACCTGGAGCACTGCTTATCATCCCCAATCCCAAGGCCAAGTCGAGCGAGTCAATCAAATTCTTGAAGACATGCTTCGAGCTTGTGTTATTTCTTTCGGCAAGAAGTGGGAAGAATCTCTCCCTTATGCGGAGTTCTCTTATAACAACAGCTATCAAGCCAGCTTGAAGATGGCACCCTTTGAAGTGCTTTATGGACGTAAGTGTCGAACCCCTCTGAATTGGTCAGAAACTGGGGAACGAGCACTCATTGGTCCGGACATTATTCAACAAGCTGAAGAGCAGGTTCGCATTGTCCGGGATAATCTCAAGGCGGCCCAATCCCGCCAGAAGAGCAACTATGACCGGAAACACTGGGGTTCAACTTATCAACCTGGTGAACAAGCTTATCTGCGTGTCACTCCTTTGAGAGGCACTCATCGGTTCGGAGTCAAGGGAAAGTTAGCTCCTCGCTACATTGGTCCCTTCCGTATTCTCGCCCGTCGTGGACTGGTGGCTTATCAACTGGAGTTGCCACCTCAGTTCTCTCACGTTCATGACGTCTTCCATGTGTCGCAACTTCGTCGATGCTTCAAGGATCCGGAACGTGAAGTGGATCCGGAATTGATTGAAATTCAAGATGATCTCACATACAAGGAGCATCCAATCTGCATTCTTGAAGAAGCTGAACGTCGAACCCGCCAGAAGGTTACTAAGTTCCTCAAGGTGCAATGGTCGAATCATACTAAAGAGGAAGCCACTTGGGAACGTGAAGATAACCTCCGGGCTGAATACCCCGATCTTTTCCCTTCTACCTCTTAATTCTCGGGACGAGAATTTCTTTTAGAGGAGGAGAGTTGTAACACCCCGGTGTAATGATGCTACAGTAACCCCTGGGGTTAAGTTAATCTTTTTGCTAAACATGTTCCTGATCATAATTGTCTCCTTTCTCTTTTAAATTCCAGTTGAATTCAAATTCAAATTTTGTCTGAAATTCAAAATGCTCAGACATGAAAACAAAAATGTTCATCATGTGCAGAATAATCCACATCTAATTTTGGTGGTGAACCAACAATTTTGCAAAAAGGTTTGAGTGGCCTAAGCTACTTCAAACAGTGGCCTAAGAAATAAATTAAATGCCTTTTTAATTTATGAAAATGGCAAACTATTTCTAAAGCCTCACAATCTATTTGGGCAGTGCCTAATAATTCTTTGAGATTATTTTGGCCAATGGCATAATTTTTTGCAAGGTCTTTATTGGCTAAAAGAAAAAAAAAGAAAAGGCTAAAGCTGTTTTTAAAAAAAAAAGAAGGGGAAAAGAAGAGGGGGAGGGAGAGCCCCTGGCCTCCCCTTGGGCTTCGGCCCATCCCAGCAGGCCGACCCACCTCACCAGCCTGGCCGGCCCAGCACCCCGAAGCGCGCCCCCCCTTCCTGTTCCCCTGGTGCGCGCCGCTACAGGGGCGCGACGCCGCCCGACCACCTCGCCGGCAACGCCGCGGGTGGGTAAGGGCCCCTCCCCTCGACGCCTCGACCTCCTCCCCACCTACCTCCACCCACTCCCCTGCTCGCCCCCTCCGCCTCTCCCACTCCCCTCCGGATTCCCCCTCGAGCTTTCCCCTCTCTCGGACCCGAGCGTGCTCGCCGCCGCGCCTCGACTGTACTCGCGGCCACCGAGCCCCATTCGCCTCGCCATCGAGCCCATCGTCTCCGCCGCCGTCGTCTACCCAGTCCCCGTCCGTGAGCGCGAGCCGGGAGCCACTACGGGGAGCGGATCGAGCAGCCCCCTTTCTCCTCTGTCGCCGGTGACCGCCGTCATCTCCGGCCACCTCTGCGCTCCTAAGCTGTCGCAGGCTTTTCGTAGCCGCCCGGTGAGCTCCTCCCTCCCTCCTTTCTTCTCCTCGCACCGCTTCGCCCTCCCTAGCTCACTCGCCGCAGCTGCAGTAGCTCACCGCCGCCTAGACCCGCAGTCGTCGTGGCCACGCTCACCGTCGAGCTCAACCGAGCACTGCACCGTGCCCAGCACGCTCCGAGCAGCCTGACACACATGCCAGTTGCCCCTGTCGTGCCCTACTTCGACGAGCTCGAGCTCGCCCGAGCTCCGGCGTCCGCCGCGGTCGACGCCACCGTCGACACCGTCCGTCCCAGCCTCGGCTGAGACCTCGAATGGGTGCGCCCGACCCCCTGCTTTTGAACGCGCTGCCCCACGCTGCTTTTGAGCGCCCGTAGCCCCGTCCCCGATGATGCCCGAAGCCAACCGCCGCCCACGCTCACCGCTGGCGCCGATTCCGGCCAAGTCCGGTGATGCTACGGCCACCACTAGACGCGGCGCGGAGAGCTCGTTCGTATGAGCCTAGCCCCGCTCCTCCCCGAGCCCTGTACGCGTTTTCCGGCGAGGTCCGGCGCCCCTCCGCCGCGGGAACGCTCACCGGAGCTCCCCAACGCCGGCGCCGACGTGGACGTCCGGGTCCACCTCGCCAGGTCACTGCCCCGTGGCCCCAGTGGCCCGGCTAGCCCTGTTGACCTAGTCAATGGCTGACCAGGCATGGCCCAGTCACTGCCAGTGGGCCCCTCGTGGACCCTGTTGACTAGTCAACTAGTCTGTTGACCGCTGATGCAACAATGACGCCCTGATGATGTCATATTTCCTTTTCTGTTAATATAAATAATTCCAGAATATTGTTTAAACTTTAAAAATTCATAGAAAATAAACCGTAACTCCGATGAAAATGTTTTCTATATGAAAGTTGCTCAGAAAATTCCAACGAATCCGAATACGCGGTCCGTTCATCTGTCACATGCCCCTAGCATGCTGAACATGGAACTTTCCCCCTCCGGTCATCTGTCTGACACAGGTCCGGAACCGGGAACACCTTCCCGGTTGTTTTCCCCCTTCACCTATAACGTCTAGGACCGCGTTAGAGCACGCTTAGCGCTACATATCGTCATGTCATGCTTAGTGTTACCTCTGTTTGCTATGTATTTACTGTTTCTTCCCCCTCTTCTCTCCGGTAGACCCCGAGGCCGCTGATGCCCCGGTGATCGACTACGTCGTCGACAACGACCCCTCCTTGCCAGATCAACCAGGCAAGCCCCCCCTTTGATCATCCCGATATCGCCCATTCCATTCTCTCATGCTTGCATTAGATTTTGCTACTGTTATTGTTTGCACCTATTCTGATGCATAGCCTGCTTTTGTATCTGCTGTGGTACCTTACCTGCTTATCCTAAACTGCTTAGTATAGGTTGGTTAGAGACCCATCAGTGACCCCCCCCACTTGCCTCGACTGCCCCGCTGGATTATCAGAAGACCCGATCAACGGGATCGAAGACCAGGACCCGACACCTCACGTCACATCACGCCCCTTCGTTGCTCGACTCTGCAGTGTTACTATTGAGTGCCGAGGGTGAGACCTCTACAACACTTCTGATGTTAACCTGTAGTGTAGCTATTCGGTCGTGGTCATCGAGGGTGATTTCCTCTTTAACCACTTCCGATACGACTCTGTCGTGCAACCCCTCAAGTGTGAACCGAGGGTGATTCCTCTACGTTCTCCTTGATGATTACATTGAGTGGAACCCACCGAGGGTGATTCCTTGGGTTTTCCTCTTGATGTTTGGACACACGGATACTTGGACTTTACATCTGTTACTTGAAAAGTGATGTGGAGACGGGTTGACCTGGAAGGTGCCCGTGAGATAATTACGAGGCGTGGCCGGGCATTCTTAGCCCTTGCCGCAAGTCCTCGAGACGGGGCAACGGGGTCACTTCTTTCGTGAGTCTCTGCTTGTTACCGCGCGTTCCTAATCCACTACGATTTGGATATTTGATCCGAGGGGCCTCTGGCCTGATAGCACTAACCATCACGTGGGCATAGTATGGGCGTTCTGCGTCGTATACATCAGCCAAAGCTTAATAGACGTCAGCGACGGAGCGGCGCGCGCCGGGTTGGACTGGTAAGCTCCTGCCTTTTTAGGGAGGTAGCTAGGTCTGCTCACCGGCCGCGTACGCAACGTGCAGGAGTTTCCGGGGAGATGGCCCATGACCCCTGGGGGCATAGGTTTAGTCCGGCGTGCTGGCCTCTCTATTAAGCCTAGGTCGGGTTGCGGCGTATTGTTTGGCCGAGGCCGGGCATGACCCTAGAAAGTGTGTCCGGCCGGAGTCAATCGAGCGTGGTGGGTAAGTTGGTGCACCCCTGCAGGGAAGAACTAATCTATGCATAGCCTGTCCTACGGTAACGGACACTTGGAGTTGTATCCCGATCGATACAACTAGAACTGGATACTTGTGATGAGAACTGGATGGTGATGAGGTTTTGATTGAGATGATATTTGGATAGTATGGCTCTGGGATTGCTTTCTCGCAGGGAGTCGAGAAAGGATCTCTGGCCGAGGTTGATAACACCACTGCTACTTACTTTATGCTACTCTACTCCCTCCTGTTGCTGCAAGATGGTGGGTTCAAGAAGGTGCTAGTCTTTGATAGGACTAGGCCTTCCCTCTATTCTGGCATTTCTGCAGCCCAGTCCACATATATAGCCTTCCTTTGATAATATTGCATATGTAGTGTAGATCCTTGCTTGCGAGTACTTTGGATGAGTACTCACGGTTGCTTTGCTCCCCCTTTTCCCCCTTCTTTCTTCTTTCTGGTTGTTGCAACCAGATGGTGGAGTCCAGGAGCCAGATGCCACCTTTGACGACGGCTGCTACCCCGAGGGTGCCTACTACTACGTGACGGACGCCGACGACCAAGAGTAGTTAGGAGGCTCCCAGGCAGGAGGCCTTGCCTTTTCGATCGTAGATGCTTTTGTGCTAGCCTTCTTAAGGCAAACTTGTTTAACTGACGTCTGTGCTCAGATATTGTTGCTTCCGCTGACTCATTTGTTTTCAAGCTGATGTATTCGAGCCCTCGAGGCCCCTGGCTTGTAATATAAAGCTTGCATTATTTTAAATTGCGTCTAGAGTTGTGTTGTGATATCTTCCCGTGAGTCCTTGATCTTGATCGTACACATTTGCGTGTATGATTAGTGTATGATTGAATCGAGGGCGTCACACCCCTCTTGTTCATCTGTACCCTTTTTCCGATTGCATGATGATGAAATATGATGGTGGTAAACTTGTTGTGAACCACCCCATGATGCATACCCCTACTCATGACCTTACCTTGTTCATGATTGCATTGTCAAGAGACTAGTTGATGCATAATGATGCATGTGTACCATGAACTCTTCATGGTTACATTCTTTCGAAAACCCGATCGGGTGCCCCTAATGCCCTTGGGAGATGTTGAACTAAGGTCACCACTTGAGGAAGAAGTGGTGTACCAAAGAGAGCTTTTGGTGTGTGCGTGTGTAAAATGATGGATTAGATTTATGTGTGACTACCGTCCCAACCAAACATGTGCAACCACTTTACCCCTTTATGGGACGGGGCATTATTGATTACTTAGGCTGATACTAGCATGGTGCCCACATTACTAGTGACGGGGGTGACTTGAGGTCACTCTCGGGACGGGGTCGTGCTTGGATAGGCGGCCATGACTGTTTTCACAGGGCACCGGACACACCGTTGGTCCCTTCGTGTATGCGCAATAATGTGAAAAGGGCAGAGTCCCATGATCTTTTGCTTATACTGAGGGCCGTGTATCAACGAGTGGACCCTATGTTAGTGTCGTCTAGGGAAAGGTAATGATTGGGTGCTTCCCCCGAATACTTGAGGTACTGCGGGATCGTGGATGACATGAAAGCTTCTCGGATCTTGTGGGTAAAGTGCGCAACCTCTGCAGAGTGTCAAACTATTCTAATAGCCGTGTCCACGGTCATGGACAATTGGGAGATGCTACTTAAACTATGTCCAGAAATTTTACAATCTCGGTGCATGTGTGTGTGAAAGAGAACTATTTGTGTCAAGGTGGGGACTTGACATGGTGAATGAAATGTCATTTAACCAAACTCTATTTATGTTGATATCCGTAACCTGTCCTCATGGTTACTTGAATTCTCCTGATGCATGTCTTACAAGTTGTTGAACATGTCATTGCACTCAAAACTAGCTTTCTGCAAAAATTTACCTATATCATGCATTTTTGTATCTTGAACCAAAACATGGGTTGCTTGGGAGTACATTCAAAGTACTCATTGGCTTGCCACTAGTTATTTTATTGGCCAGGCATGAAAGAACAGGATATGATGAAGAGTACCTTGTTGAGAACATGCGAGCTAGGATGCTTCCCAGTCAGAATGCCTGTAGGGTTAAGGCAGATGGCATGGGTCCAAGTTGTTATTGAAGATTTCCGCTGCGATGATACACTCAAGACTTGACCATAATGGTCCTACTTGTGTAAAACGGTATGTATGGATGTAAGTCTCTTGTTATTCATCTTCTGTGTGTTCAGTGAGCATTGATCTCTGGGATCACTGTACATGTGCATTCGGTGATCTCGACTTATGAGTCGGGGTCCCCACAAAACTATCATGAAATTGCTATTAATCATGCTAATCAAGATGAAATGAATGATAATGATAAGAAGGAGATTGAGCGTCTAACTATCTAACTAAACACTCTTAAGTTAGCTCATGAAACTACTTTAGAGGATCATCGCGAACTTTTAAAGACTCATGAGAAGCTATGCTTTGAAAAGCTCAACTTAGAGCAAGAGCATGGGTTCTTAAAAGCAATCAATGATGATCTTCAGTAGAAAAGTTCTTTCTTACATTGCCAAGCGTTTACTCTTGTCTACTTATATGCCACAAGTAAAATCTAGCAACAAGAGTAAGAAAGATTCTTCTTCTAGTAGTAACACTAATGATGCTAAATCTAATATTGTTGCTCCTAGTAGTTCTCTTGATCACACTAATGATTCTCTTAGCCAAGTTACACTTGAGCAAGAAAATAGCTTATTGAAGGGAATTATAGAAAAAGGTGTTTACAAGAGCCTTGCTGGAAGTATGCAATTTAAGGAAATTGTACACAAGCAAGGAAGGCACCGGAAGAATCAAGGTGTTGGTTTTGAACGTAAGTTCAATGCCAATGGAGTTGAGTGGGAAGAAGATCAATACCCCAAGACGATTTTTTTCCTCAACAAGATAAGTATGATCCTACTTCGTTCAAGGGAACACAAGCCCAAGATGACATTCCACCACAAGACCATAAGCTAAAAGGCAAGGACAAGCTTCAAGAGGAAATTGATGCATTCGAAGAGGCTCCTAAGGCCTTGGTCAAGTGGGTTCCCAGGACTACATCAACTTCTTCTTCATCAAGTAATACTACAACCCAAGGATTCCCATCAAGTTGATGTGGATCCCAAAGAAGAAGAACTAGAGAATTCTTGAGGGTGACTCCTCCAACAAACTTCACTCATATTCATATTGGCAAGGACAAGTGCAATCAACTTCCACATCCAGCACTAGTTCAAGGAGTCACAAACCCTCTTGTTAGTAAGTCAAGGGACAAGGTAACCAAATGCTTTCATGTACATCATCATATGTGTACTTCACTCTATGTCTATGGATATCCTTGTTTGTTCCTTGTGGGACTAACCCATGTAGGTATTGAATGTGCAAATCACTCCAATGGATTGCTCCAAATGATCTAAATCAACACTGAGCATCCACATCTTCAACACCTACATGACATCATCATCAACAAAACCCAAGGTTAGTTCATCCCTCTAAAAGGGGATATCACATCTAGGGGGGCTTTACTCTAATAATTGAGCTAAAGCAACTCTAATGGTGTGAACACAACAATGCTTTATGTAAAAGTCGTAACCCTACTTGTGCTTAAATGATGAGTATGACCTATGATCAAATGTTCTCATTTGACTCCTAAGTCAATATACTCATATATAGATGACCTAGTCATCGCCAATTGTTTGAGATGCTAGAGTGTTTGTGCATGATTTGCCACATATTTCATTTGCTATCTTATTGTGTGAGCATGTTGGTTGCATAATTTTCTCCATTCAAGGACATCCATTAGTTGCTTTGATTGTTTGGTTTTTTCTTTTTGCCAAATGGATGGACAAGAATGCCTAAGTACTCCCTCTAGCTATCTATGCTTTTGTCGTCTCAAACTCTATTCATGCCACATCAAAAAGTTTGATCAAGTCATATCAGGACCCTCTGAGCGAGGAGCACTCAGAGCCATCGATTCATCATAGACTTAACTTCCAAAACTTCTTAGCGCATTTCGGTCCGACCGATTCATCCCATTCGGTCACACCGAGTTAATTAAGTTGATCTAGGTTTTAATCTTGGTGTAACCGATTTGAATATTTCGGTCACGCTGAGTTGCATCAAACGCTTCCGATTCTGCATCTCGGTGCCACCGAGGCGTTCCACTTGGTCACACCGACAGAGTCTGTATATATATACACCCACGGGCTGAAAATTTGAAAATTCCTCCAAAAGCTTCGCCCGCGCCTGTCCATCTCTGCCGACTCGAGGTCTCCGGATCGTCTCCTCATCGTCAGCATCCTTCTGCCGCTGGTCTCCTTCGCCGTGAATGGGGATCTTCACCGCCGTTGTCGCTTTAGTGGGTTCATCGCCAAGTCAGGGTATGAACTCGTCCCTTTGTGCCATCCCCACTCCGATTCTGAGCACAAAGATCAATGCCTATATTCTTGCCACATTTGGGATTACTCTATCCACTGAAAACACAATTATATTAGATTTGATGCAAAAATTTAGGTTTAGGTTTCTGCCGAACTCATCTCGAACCGACCGATATTAGGATTTCGGTCTCACCGGTTTGGCTTAGGCCATAGCACAAGTGTTTTTCGGTTTGACCAAAACATACCGATCTGTGAGTTCATCTCTCTGTGAAACCCTAGCAACTCGGAGTCACCGAACTGCATCTCGGTCTGACCGATCTTGCATGTTTAGACTCCAAAACTGCTTCGGTGTCACCGAGTTTGTAATATCAGTAGCTCCGAAATGCTTTCTGTAGAAAACTAAAACTAAGTTTTTGACTCACTTGTTTTGCAAAGTGGTTATGCTTTGTGATGCTCAACTACTCTATCTCAACCTATCTATTCACAGGGTCAACTTTCAGTTTTTAGAGATGTCAGACAAAAGTGATAGCCAAAACAGATCGGAGGAGCAGGCAAATCTGAGTGAGGGCACTATCCCTCAAATAGCAGCCATGATGATGGAAGCATAAGCACTCCAAGCAACCTACCCAAGGCTGCAACCAGGCAGAGGAAGAAGAAAACCTCAGATTCATAGGATGAGGACTTTGTGGTTGATGAGGAAGTCACCTCAAAGAAGAAGGTTGTCAAGAAGCAAGTTGGTACAACTGCCTCCACTAGGCCTGGCTTGAAGAAGAAACCTCCTGCCAAGAGAGTGCCAATGTCCAAAGCCAGGGCCTCAACTCAGGAAAGTATGGAGTTCACCCTTGAACCAAGAGAAGAAGAGGCTGCTGGAGGCAAGAAAAGGATCAAGAAGACCATGGCCAGAGTGATTGGCAGATCATCAATGATGAAAGATCCAGATGAAGATGATGAGGAAGAAGCTGAAGAGCCAGCTCAAAAATCTCAGAAATTGATGGGAGATGCTAGCAAGTTTGGGGCTGCTCCATCCAAGCCCAAGACAGCTCCCAAGTCATCAGCTCAAGCTTCAAATCCAACAACACCCAAGAGGTCCACAAGAAATATCTCAGCTATAGAGAAGAACAAGGCACTAGTGCCTGAAGTTCAAGAAGATGATGAGCCCAAGTGCTTAGGAAGCTCAAGCCAAAAATTCCAGATCATGATGACACTCATCTGGTAGCAGAGAACATGAAAGTGAGAAAAGATGCAGGTCTCAGACTATGGAGGCAGACAGACCCCTATGCTACAAGAAGAAGGACTGCTGTGGATTACAAGTTTCACACCAAGGAGCCACATGACTTCTATGAGACAGTTCTTTTGGACAAGAAGCCCATAGTTAGTGACATGAGATGGGTCGACTGGAAGTTCATTGATAACAATGAAGACTACTTCCCTAGAGTTCATGAGACCTTCATGATGAATGGAGTTGATACTTTTGTTCATCAGAAACTTACAAAGTGGAATGATGAGATGGTGATGCAATTTTATTCAACTTCACATTTTTACCAGATGGCAAGATAGTCTGGATGACTGAAGGTACTAGGTACCAATCCTCCATTGCTGATTGGGCCAAGATGATCAATGCCCCTGAATTATCTGAAAATTACACAGATGTTTATGCCAAGCCCAGGAAAGACCATAACTCCATGGCACACATGTACAAGGAAATTCCTGATGATGCTTTGGGGACGCACAAGTTTGGATCCATTTACTATCTGTTGTCAGGGCTGCCTACTATCAACACTATATTGAGGCATACTTTGTTGCCCAAATCAGGAGATGACAGGATGACCAGAGGGCACTCAATCAACTTGCTGCATGTGTTTGATGTGCCAGAGAAGTTCAAGGTGATGACCTTGATTGTTGAAACAATTAAGAGGACTGCAACAGATCAGAAGAGGTCATGTGGATATGCCCCACACATTCACATGCTCATCAACTCCAAGATGGGTACATGCACACATCTTCTAGATAGAGAGCACCTTCCCCTGTGGCCAGATTTTCAGGACAATGTTGTTGTCATGGGTGCATCACATCCTACATCTGTAGAGGCTGAAGAGAAGAGAGAGAAAGCAGAAGCAGCAAAGACTTCCAAGGTTCTAGATGCCTCAACTGTAAATCTCAAGACCAAGCAAGATGGGCTCAACTACCAGCTTGAGGCCACAGTGAGAATTTAGAAAGGACTAGCCACCCTGACTCAAAACTAAGAAAGTCTTGAGAGGATCATTGAAACAAAATCTTATGATCTAGACTTGAAGGTCACAAAAAGTCAGACCGCAGTTGAGCAACTTCAAGAAGAAGCAGAGGATAGGAGAGGGAGAGCTACCACATATGCATTTCAGAGAGTGCCTAGAGAACACAGGTCTGTAGTTGTGCCAGCCAGTGACACGAGAGCTACCACTTCAGCACCTGCAGCCACTACCCCTATTGCCCTCCAGTTGCAACTCCTCTAGTTCCTCAGACACCAGCAGAAGATTTTGCAGATGCTGTCCTCTCCACGCCATCTTCGCACACCGGAGCTCTCGGAGATCGTGCTTAGAGTGCCGCATAGCACTATGCATTTCAAGCTTTTTGGTAACTTGTTGCCAAAGGGGGAGAAAGTGTATATATCATAGGCTTTGAGAGAGAGAGTTTTGCTTTTATTTGCCTCTCTTGCTACTTTTTTTGCTTGTTTGTTTGCTAGAATATTTGTGCTTGTGTGGGAGATACTCTCATGATCATGTGTTTGATTGTATTATGCTTTAATGTGTGCTTGAACGATGATATCTTATCACTTGTGTATGATCAATCATGTTTGCCTTGGTGATGAGTGCATGCTATTTATATTCTATCATTTTGAGCGCTCCACCAAGATGTATGTGACATGGAAAAGTAACCCATGATCCTAATCGATTGTGCATTTGCATTCAAAAGCAAATTTTTAATAGTGCACAAATTTAGGTGGAGCTCTTGCTTATCACATACTTCTCAAAGTGATGATGTATTTCATTAATATTATCATTTGTCGAAGCTTTGATCTATATGTTGTCATCAATTACCAAAAATGGGGAGATTGAAAGTGCAACTAATACCTGGGTGGTTTTGGTAATTCATAACAACATATAGCTCATTGAACTAATAGTCATTCAAGTTAAATGTTTCAAAAAGTTCAATGATTGGCATGGCATGGACTAGAGATGTGGACCCCTCAAAATGCTAAGGACACATATTGGCAAAAGCTGAAGACTCTTCATTTCTATTTTAGTGATCCAAGATTACATTGAGTCCATAGGAAAAGCCAATACTATTAAAAGGGGATGAGCTGTTGCTTAATGGTCTACTTGCTCAAAATGCTTAGTAATATGCTCCAAAACCCTCAGCCACTTTCTCATTTCTAAATATGTCCTAAACATAAAGTCAAACTCGGCCCCACCGATTTGATCTATCCGGCGCCACCGAGTTCACTTGACATAGCCATATCCAGAAACCCTAATCAGTTCGGTCGCACCGATACGGCTCTCGGTCCCATCGAGATGGCTTTGCAAACTCTCTGTTTCTCTTCGTAACATTTCGGTCTCACCGAAATGAGCGATCGGTCCCACCGAGTTCGTATTGCAAACTCTCTGTTTTGTTTTCGTAACATTTCAGTTTCACCAAAATGAGCAATCGGTTCCATCGAGTTTGCTTGACCAACTCTCTATTTGATTAATTGTTGAAATCGGTCTCATCGAGTTCATGCGATTGGTCTAACCGAGACGAGGTTTTTCCCTAGCCCTGGCACATCGGTCCCACCGAGTTGATCTTCTCGGTCCCACTGAAAATCCTAATGTTCACATTTTGAATTAAATCGGTCTCACCAAGTTCACCTATTCGGTCTAACCGAGTTGGGTCAAATGTGTGTAACAGTTAGATTTTGTGTGGATGCTATATATACCCATACATCCCTTCTCTATTTGAGAGAGAGCCATCAGAATGTGCCTACACTTCACTACTCATTTTCTGAGAGATAACCACCTACACATGTGTTGAGACCAAGACATTCCAATCCAACCACAAGAATCTTGATCTCTAGCCTTCCCCAAGTTGCTTTCCACTCAAATCATCTTTCCACAATAATAAAATCTATGAGAGAGAGTTGAGTGTTGCTTGGGAGCCTCTGTCAAGATTGTTGAGTTGAAGCACGAGAGCAAGGATTTCATCATCAACACACCATCTATTACCTTTTGGAGGGTGGTGTCTCCTAGATTGGTTAGGTGTCACTTGGGAGCCTCTGTCAAGATTGTGGAGTTGAACCAATTAGTTTGCAAGGGTAAGGAGATCGCCTACTTCGTGAAGATATACCCAAGTGAGGCAAGTTCTTCATGGGCGATGGCCATGGTGGGATAGACAAGGTTGCTTCTTCATGGACCCTTCGTGGGAGGAGCCCTCCGTGGACTAGTGCAACCATTACCCTTCGTGGGTTGAAGTCTCCATCAACAAGGATGTATGATAGCGCCACTGTCAGGACCCCGACTCGATGTCACATCGATCTATCTTGTAACACCTCATATCACTTTGCGGCCTCACGCACGGTATCCCCACGGGTGCCGCCTTACCTTTGCCCGGGACCGTTTGCGCCTTTTGGCTCACGTATATGATAGTGTCGCTAGCATCCATATGATAAAGAGCCCGGGCTGACATGACTAGTCGTAAACCCAAAGTGGCACAAACTTACAGGGACAGGCATCCATGACCCAGCAACGAACGTGTCGGTCATCAGCAAGTGGGTCCGGGCTGTAGCACTGGGCTAGCAGGACTCCGGTAAACCGGGCTGTAGCGGGCTAACAGGACTCCGGTACTCAATGCGTGACATTTCCCCGAAGGGACAGACACAGGAACGAAGAAGGACACATGCCGGCCAGCCTAAGTGTTCTCGAGCAGTAGCAAGCTACCATGGCTCAGCGGTAACACTAGGAGACATTTCCCGGTAAGAGAGGCTACTAAGGATAAACAACTAGATAGTCAGATCCAACACATACCAAGCATTTCAAACATACACACAATATGCCCGATATGTGCAATTACAACAAGGCATCACAACATGACTCTATGACACAAGTACTTTATTTAAGGCTCAGAGAGCCATACATAACATACACAAAGGTACGGGTCACACGACCCAGCATTCAAGTCATACAGTCATACAAACCAGCAGCGGAAGTAGCTTGTCTGGGTACAGACAACTAGCAAAATAAAAGAGGCTTGGAAAGCCTAGCTATACTACGAGGTCCTTCACAAGCTCAGGATCACCACCTGGGCCTTAGCCTACTCATTGATGTCAATGTCTACGTAGAACCCATCAGAAGGGGTTGCAGCGTCTTCTGTAAAAATGTAAATTATAGCAACATGAGTACAAAGGTACTCAGCAAGACTTACATCAGATCCTACATACATGCACATTATCAAGAAGGGTTGGTGGAGTTATTGCAGCAAGCCAGCTTTGACTCTTGGCTAGACTATCCTACGAGACTCCAACTTGAAATGGTTTTGCGAACACGAGTCCACTATTCACCACTTCAATACACTACCGAGGATCCACCTCCGTCTTCCTACGGAAGAGCCATCCTCGGCACTCACACTTATCTTGAGGCTTTTAGTAGTTTCCATTTACTTGTCTATGAACTGTATAGGCAACCAAGTAGTCCTTTACCGCGGACGCGACTATTCGAATAGATCATGATAACCCTGCAGGGGTGTACTTCTTCATACACGCTCTCACCACTTACCGTCGTTTACAAGACATGTACTCGGCAACCTTCAAGCGGAAGCCCAACGTGGGTGTCGGCCACGACCTACCTAATCACCTAAGCCTCCAGTCCAGGTTTATCGCCTATCCAGGTTCCATCCGCAGGGAGTCCGGCCGAGGTTTCCCATACGGCCCCGAACGATGTGAACAGGGTTTCCGAAATACCTAACGGGTATTCGGTACACCCGGCCACGTACCTACCGCATCACAGCCCACCCCTACGGTCAGCGCTGTCCACGGCCTCCAGTAGACTACAAACACCAGAAACTACTTGCAACTCCTGGACGGAGAACTAGGGTGAAATAAGAAGCCGAGAGGGTCCATTGGTTTCGGGCCCAATGCATGGTAGTAGCTGGTTCTTAAATCACACATACAGATCTCAGTGCTTAAGGTCGGCTTCAATGAAACAACCCACCATGTACTCCTACATGGCCTCTCATCGATACCTTTACCAAATCGTGTTCACCACACCACTCCCATTACCGACATAATCATTTCACTCTAGCCCATCACCCAGATGAACCAGACCTGACACGACTCTAAGCATAGCAGGCATAGCAAGGTAGGAACAACACATACATATGGCTCAATCAACTCCTACACATGCTAGTGGGTTTCATCTAGTTACTGTGGCAATGACAGGTCATGCAAAGGAAGTGGGTTCAACTACCGTAGCACACAGCAGTTTGAAACGCGTTGTCTTAATGCAGTAAAAGAGAGCAGGAGCGAGAACATGGGATTGTATCGATATGATCAAATGGTTGGTTGCTTGCCTGATGGTTCGATGCACTGATACGGTTCTTCGTTAGGGTAATCACGATACTCCTCGGTGGCAGAACCTGCCGCAAAGAACACCGATACACAACCATCACCAAACAATGTGCAACAATATGATGCATGCATGAAACATAGCAATATGAGTGTGTTGGGCTAATGCAACTAAGACCAGAAGGGTTTGAACCAATTTGAATCAAAGATTCAAATTTCAAACTCAAACATGGCCCTTTAAAGTGTTTTTCCTTGTTCTGCATTAAACATCAAGTTAACTTGTTTAATCATGCATGAAAATAGTACAGATGGATAGATTGGATTTTTCTGATCATTTTTCATATATAATTTGTCTGATTTGGAGTTACAGAATAAAAGTTATGAATTTTTAAAGTTTAAACTATATTCTGGAATTTCCTATATTAGATTAATTCCAGAAAATCAATTATTGCGTCAGCCTGACGTCAGTGTGGCGTCAGCAGGTCAACGGAACATGTCCAGGTCAAACCTGACAGTGGGTCCCGCCTGTCAGGGTGATTAATTTAATTAAAGTTTTAATAAAACTAAACCTGTTTAATTAACAGGGCTGGGCCCCACCTATCATTGACTCAGGGGAGTCAACCAGGGCCCACCCGTGGTCAAACCCGGGTCGGCTGCACCGGCTTTTAGCCGCCGGCGAGCCCGACGCGGCGGCGGAAGTGGTTTTGGCTGTTTCGGCCACCAAATGGGTCACGGAGACCACCGGAGTGGAGCTGAGGACGAGCCGCAGCTCTTGGTGGAGTCCGTTGGGGTCGGGGTGGCCGGAGTTGGCGCCGACGACGACTTTGGCGGCCACCGGGGTTCGGCCGAAGACGAACTTGACGCTAGAGGGGTCGGTAAGGCGCGGGGAGTAGCTAGCTAGGTGCTACGTGACACGGTGAGTATTATGGACACCGTGGAGTGGCCGGAGGGTGACCGGGAGCACGTCGGCGACGAGCTCCACGGCGGTGGGTGCGGTTGAGCTCCGGGAGGTCGCTACACGGCTCGGGAGCAAGAAAAGAAAGGGGGGGAAGATGGCCAAGCTCACAGTGAGTGCGACGAGGCCCTTGGTGCGGCCGGGGATGGACCAGAGCGACGACGGCGTTGAAGGGGATCTCCGGCGACGGCGGTTCGGGCGAGGTCGTTGCGGTGGACTTGGGCGTTGCGAGCGCTCGGGGCTCGGCTTGCTCGATGGAGTGGACAGCGGCGGAGCTCCTGGACACGATGAGAGGACGCACGGGCGGCGGGGAGCACGGCTACGACGACGGCACGGCGATGGTGGCGTCGGTCATGGCGGGGGAGCGCGAGGGGGAGGAGCTGGAGAGAGGAGGGGGTGTCTGGGGGGTTCGGGGGAGCGAGGGAGGCCGGTCCATGACGTCACCGGGCGAGGGGAGCGGCGAGGCGGCGAGCAGGTGCGTGGCGCACGCTGCGGTCGCCGTCGGGCACCTGCCTGCCTGCCTGGCCGGCAAGCAGCTCGCTGGAGCGGTGCTGGGCTGGGCCGGCAGGTGGGCCGGGTGCTGGGCGCCAGGTAAGTTTTTCCATTTTTTTTCTGTTTTCTGTTTTTTTAATACTTCTGCAACTTTGTTGAATTAAATAAAATACTTAGGCAACTCCTAAAATCACCAAACTACTCCTGGTCCATAGTTGGATTATTTCCAACATGAAACATTTTAGTTTGGAGATATTTGAGCATTTAAATATTTTATATAATTTTAAATGCCCAAATTCAAATATTTATGATTTAATTCAAAAACCCTAAGATGGCCTAGGAAAATGTGCATCACTTTTGGCAGAGGTTCTGAACCAAGACAAAAATGATGGGCATTTTAGAAGGGCATTTCAGGTTCATTGAAAAAGTTTTTAGTAAACCCTAATTGGTTTCAGAGGGGACTGGGGGTTCTGTCATCCCCATGTCAGGTTTCTGATGAAAGAGTAAACATGATGCAACACTCTAATGCATGGCTAACTAGGATGTGACAACTCACCCCCACTCAAAAGAATCTCGTCCCGAGATTTGGGTTCCTCCGGAAAGAAGGCGAGATACTCAAGTCGAAGACGATCCTCCCTTTCCCAAGTTGCTTCATCCTCAGAATGGTGCGACCATTGTACTTTGAGAAACTTGATATTATGACGTCGAGTGGTACGCTTGGCCTGATCGAGGATACGGATGGGGTACTCTCGATATGTAAGATTATCTTGGAGATCAAGCGTTTCGTAGTCCACTCCACGGATAGGATCCGAGAAGCAACGCCTGAGTTGAGAAACATGGAAGACATCGTGGACTCTGGAGAGGTGCGGAGGTAGTTCCAACTGGTAGGCAACTTCTCCTCGTTTAGCGAGAATGCGAAAAGGTCCAATGTAACGAGGAGCCAATTTGCCTTTGATACTGAAATGATGGGTTCCCTTAAGAGGGGTAACCCGAAGGTAAGCCTTCTCGTCAACCTCGAAAGTCATAGCCTTATGTTTTCGGTCATATTGACTCTTTTGACGAGATTGGGCTGTTTTCAACTTTTCACGAACGATGCGAACTTGTTCTTCTGCTTCCTGAATCATATCCGGGCCAAAGAATTGTCTTTCCCCGGTCTCTGACCAGTTAAGGGGTGTTCGACACCGTCGTCCATAGAGAACTTCAAAAGGGGCTTTACCCAAGCTAGATTGATAGCTGTTGTTGTAAGCGAATTCGGCAAATGGAAGGAACTTCTCCCAATCCATTCCGAATGAGATAACAGAGGCTCGAAGCATGTCTTCTAGAATCTGGTTGACGCGTTCCACTTGACCACTCGACTGAGGGTGGAAAGCGGTGCTAAAGGAGAGACGGGTTCCCATAGCATTTTGGAAACTTTCCCAAAATCGAGAGGTGAAAATACTTCCTCGATCCGAGTTAATTTCCAAAGGAACACCATGGAGAGACACTATCCGGGAGATGTATAAGTCTGCCAATTGACTAGCGGTTATACTCTCACGAACAGGTAGGAAATGGGCTACTTTGGAAAGACGATCGACAACGACGAAGATAGCATTATTCCCTCTCTTGGTCCTGGGAAAACCGGTAATGAAATCCATACCAATTTTATCCCATTTCCATTCAGGAATAGCTAAGGGTTGAAGGGTGCCAGCAGGCCGTTGATGCTCTGCTTTTACACGATGACAGACGTCGCAATTAGCAATATACTGAGCAATTTCTCTCTTCATCCTAGTCCACCAGAACCTCTGGCGTAGGTCCTGATACATCTTAGTACTACCGGGATGAATGGTGAGAGGAGATTCATGAGCCTCCTTAAGGATCAATCGCCTCAGGTTTCGCACTTTGGGAACCACTAGTCGATTCCCGAAGTATACGACCCCTTGATCATTAATGGAGAAACAATTCACAATTCCTTTCTTGATGTTTCTCTTGATGCGGGAGATTCCCGGATCTACCTTCTGTGCTTTGATGATCTAGTCCGTAAGGGTAGGTTTCGCCACCAAGGTGGAAAGAAAACCTTGAGGAACAATGTGAAGGTTAAGCTTCCGAAATTCCTCATGGAGAAGCGGTTGACTTTGTTGTAGCATTAGGTTGTTACAATAAGATATACGACTTAGCGCATCAGCCATGACGTTGGCTTTCCCTGGGGTGTAAGTTATTCCTAAGTCAAAATCTGTGATCAACTCAACCCAACATCTTTGCCTGAGATTCAAATCCGGTTGGGTGAAAATGTACTTTAGACTTTGGTGATCAGTGAATATTTCGCAACGGTTACCGAGGAGGTAATGTCGCCAGGTCTTAAGTGCATAGACTACGGCTGCAAGCTCTAGATCATGAGTAGGATAATTCTCCTCATGTGGATGCAATTGCCGTGAAGCGTAAGCAATTACGTGTCGATCTTGCATGAGAATGCAACCTAGTCCTTGTCGCGAGGCGTCGCAGTAGATAACAAAGTCCTTGGAGAAGTCTGGCGGTACCAGTACGGGAGCAGAAGTCAGGCGTCTTTTCAGTTCCTGAAAGCTGTGCTCACATTGTGGAGTCCATTTGAACTTCTTATCTTTCTTGAGGAGTTCGGTTAGAGGTTTAGCAACTTTGGAGAAGTTTTCGACAAAGCGACGGCAATAGCTCGCTAAGCCCAGAAAACTCCGAACATGCTTGACCGATTCAGGTGGAGTCCAATTAAGGACGGCTTGAACTCGCTCAGGGTTAACAGCAATACCTTTACCAGATATTACATGACCCAGATAGGTCACTTCCGATAACCAGAATTCACATTTAGAAAATTTGGCATAAAGACGATGCTCTCGAAGTTTCTTCAACACTAGCCTTAGATGTTCGGCATGTTCTTCCTCGTTCTTGGAGTAGATGAGTATATCATCGAGATAAACTACGACGAATTTATCCAAATACTCCATGAAGATTGAGTTCATTAACCGAGAAAAGGTGTCTGGAGCGTTGGTTAAGCCGAAGGACATGACGGTGTACTCGTATTGGCCATAACGAGTAACAAAGGCCGTTTTAGGAATGTCCCCGTTTCTGATTTTGATTTGATGGTAGCCCAACCTCAAATCCATCTTGTAGAAGATTGAGGATCCAGCGAGCTGATCATACAGGTCGTTGATCCTGGGGAGCGGATATTTGTTCTTGATTGTGACCAAATTGACAGGTCGATAATCTACAACCATCCGGTCCGTACCATCCTTCTTCTTGACGAATAGGATGGGGCAAGCCCACGGAGATGAGCTAGGTCGGATAAAACCCTTTTTCAAGGACTCATCGAGTTGTTTCTTAAGCTCGGCTAGTTCTAGTGGTGCCATCTTATAGGGTCTTCTAGCAATCGGAACGGTTCCTGGAATGAGGTCTATTGCGAACTCAACATCCCTGTCAGGTGGAACACCTGGCAATTCCTTTGCGAAGACATCCGGAAAGTCACGGACTACCGGAACGTCCTCAAGGTCTGGCAAAGGGCTGGCGTTAAGAGAATATAATTGCCGCTTGGCTAATCGGGTCAAGACATTGACTATCTTCCCCGAAGGATGAGTGAGTTGAACAGTCCTAGAGAAGCAATCAATTTTGGCATGATGAGCTGACATCCAGTCCATACCCAAAATGATATTAATATCTGAAAATTTGAGAGCTATCAAAGATGCAAGGAAAACAAGTCTGTCGACTTGGATTTCATTTCCATAACTTACCCTGGAGGTCTGCCATCTAGAACCAGGAGTAGAAATTTCCATAGTGGATGGCATGTCACAGAATGCGGTGTTATGCAAACGAGCATAGTTCTCAGATATAAATGAATGAGAGGCTCCTGTATCGAAAAGAACAGATGCCGGATGGCAATTAACAAGGAGCGTACCGAGAACGACGTTGGGATCCTCTTGAGCTTCTTCGGCAGAGATACAGTTGACATGGCCACGTGTAGCGGTGGCCGGCTTGGCGTGGAACACTTTCCCTGTCGGCTTGCCACGGCCAACAGCTTTAGCAGATTGGTTGGGGTTGGTCTGGGGACACTCACGCATATAGTGGCCAGATTCCCCACACTTGAAACAAGTCACGGAATTGGCACGTGGGGGAGCATTGTTGGATGGACCCCCATAGGGCTTGGCTGGTGTAGACTGTTGAACAGGGCGAGGCGCCTGGAAAGATGGCCTCGGTGTGAACCTGGGTGGCAGGGCGGTGTTGGGCACCCACACGCGGCGCTTCTGAGGACCAGCACCGGATGAGGAACCCATGTCACGGCCATGCTTGCGTGTTGCGTCATAATCAGTCTGACCAGTTTCAGCACTGATGGCCTTGTTAACAAGTTTCTGAAAAGATGTGCACTCATGCAGACGGAGGTCGCGGCGAAGCTTAGGACTAAGTCCCTTACGGAACCTTGCTTGCTTCTTGGCATCGGTAGAAACTTCCTCAGTTGCATATCGTGCGAGGTTACCAAACTCCCTGCTGTAAGCATCCACAGAGAGTCGGCCTTGGGTGAAATTGCAAAATTCCTCACGTTTACGGTCCATGAGACCCTCCGGAATGTGATGTTCACGGAAAGCCTCGCTGAATTCAGCCCAAGTAGTGACATGGCCCGCTGGGCGCATAGCTCCATAATTCTCCCACCATAGACTGGCGGGGCCTTCAAGATGATATGCAGCAAAGGTGACCTTGTCAGCCTCAGCTACTAGCGCAGAACGCAGCTTGTGGGAGATACTGCGAAGCCAGTCATCAACGTCGAGAGGCTCGATGGAGTGGTGGAACGTGGGTGGATGTAACTTGATAAAATCACTGAGTGACACCACGTTAGACCTCTGATGGTGTGCTGTGTTCTGTTCAATACGCTCCAACAAACGGTTGGTCTCCCGCTTGTTTCTTTCGGCTTCCATCATAACCTCGGCTAGGGAAGGAGGATGAGGTAGATTTGCATTCCTGACTTCACTGCCTTCGGCCTGCTCTTGAGGAGCAGGGTTAGTGCGCGTGTTTACCGTCCTAGGTAAACAAGACAATGATTTAGTCAGAATGATAAAATTCCGACATAGGATACAGAATGTAAGGAATAACTCGAAATGCAAGATGATCATCCGTATGACATGGTAGATACAGAAACTTCTTCTTTATTCCATCGTCATACACACCATACAGGGTTTAGTACAAGACCAAACAAAGTACTATTACGGTGAAAAGAGGATTACATCTCATCGGAGGCATCCCAAGCTCCCATACATTATTTTTCTACACCTCCGGAAAGAGTACAAACTAGGTCATATCCCACGAGTCACGCGGGACGATAGACGACACAGCTAGTGCAAACTAGTGATACTACCACTAACTCAGACCGATCCGTAGTAGTTCTCGTAGAAATCACCTCCATAGCCTGGAAGCTCAACATGATCATCCGGAAACAGACAATCTCGCGGAGCTTGTGGACCATAGGGGCTAGGATGAGGTCTTGGACCAACAGACGGTGGCCTGCGGGGACCGCGAGGTGGGGTGATGCCTCCTACATCACGCCAACCCATCACGTCTGGCAGAGCAGATCTCACAGGATAGAGATCGCGCATATCCGAATATCCAGCTTGCACCGCCGGTGCAAACCGAGTCAATGTGGCCCAGTGGTCAGCACGAGTATTGAAGAGCTCTAACCTCAAGGCCCGATTTTCACGGTCCTTATCCTCGAGCATCTCAGCAGTGGTGCGAGTCCGTGAATCCTCCTGGGTTGGGTCAGCATAGATAGCCTGGAGATACCCTTGTGCTCCCGGAAGTGATCCTGGGTTGGGTCAGCATAGATAGCCTGGAGATACCCTTGTGAGTCCCGAAATAGACCAGACCTGACTCGCATGATGGTCATCATAGAGTAGGCGGCATCCTGCACAGCCATCTCAATAGTAACCCCGAGTCCATAGGAGCAGTGAAGGGGCTCGGTGGACCCAGGATAAGACGGAAATATCCTGACAGTGCAGAGATACTGGCTTTGATTAAAGTCTCGGAATTGCTCTTCGACCGTGTACTCAGGATACCAACGGTATCCAGCCTCAGTCATTACCCTGACCAACATGGCAGTATGGCCGGGTACATCTAGGCATCGAGTCAGGCGAACCACTTGATTGAGGTCGCGAGTGGCCATCTGAAAGCACAACCATAATGCAAAGGCATTAGAATTTCTAGCAAAATTTCGGCAGCATAACAGCTGTAAATGCTCAAGAAGGATTTTGAGACATTTGACAAAGGATTTCATACGCACTCAACATCATCATATCAAGTTCTGAGTCCATCCTAGCAACATAATGTGGTAGTAGAACTGAACTAGGCTTGTATCCATCAACCCTATAAGGTACTACTGATTAGTAACACGTGATCCTGATAGAGAGAATAGATCCTAATTCCTTAACCCCCGGTGGAAGAATAGACTGACTCAGATCAGAAAGTCATAAGATAAAGAAGTAAAAGAGCCTTACGTTCCACCCACAGACAATTCCCCTACATATAACTAAAGAATTTCTAGACTCAACATCGACCAGTTTGGCTTGGAGAACCTACAGGCAGTCCGGCTCTGATGCCAACGCTGTCAGGACCCCGACTCGATGTCACATCGATCTAGCTTGTAACACCTCATATCACTTTGCGGCCTCACGCACGGTATCCCCACGGGTGCCGCCTTACCTTTGCCCGGGACCGTTTGCGCCTTTTGGCTCACGTATATGATAGTGTCGCTAGCATCCATATGATAAAGAGCCCGGGCTGACATGACTAGTCGTAAACCCAAAGTGGCACAGACTTACAGGGACAGGCATCCATGACCCAGCAACGAACGTGTCGGTCATCAGCAAGTGGGTCCGGGCTGTAGCACTGGGCTAGCAGGACTCCCGTAAACCGGGCTGTAGCGGGCTAACAGGACTCCGGTAGTCAATGCGTGACATTTCCCCGAAGGGACAGACATAGGAATGAAGAAGGACACATGCCGGCCAGCCTAAGTGTTCCCGAGCAGTAGCAAGCTACCATGGCTCAGCGGTAACACTAGGAGACATTTCCCGGTAAGAGAGGCTACTAAGGATAAACAACTAGATAGTCAGATCCAACACATACCAAGCATTTCAAACATACACACAATATGCCCGATATGTGCAATTACAACAAGGCATCACAACATGACTCTATGACACAAGTACTTTATTTAAGGCCCAGAGAGCCATACATAACATACACAAAGGTACGGGTCACACGACCCAGCATTCAAGTCATACAGTCATACAAACCAGCAGCGGAAGTAGCTTGTCTGGGTACAGACAACTAGCAAAATAAAAGAGGCTTGGAAAGCCTAGCTATACTACGAGGTCCTTCACAAGCTCAGGATCACCACCTGGGCCTTAGCCTACTCATTGATGTCAACGTCTACGTAGAACCCATCAGAAGGGGTTGCAGCGTCTTCTGTAAAAATGTAAATTATAGCAACATGAGTACAAAGGTACTCAGCAAGACTTACATCAGATCCTACATACATGCACATTATCAAGAAGGGTTGGTGGAGTTATTGCAGCAAGCCAGCTTTGACTCTTGGCTAGACTATCCTACGAGACTCCAACTTGAAATGGTTTTGCGTACACGAGTCCACTATTCACCACTTCAATACACTACCGAGGATCCACCTCCGTCTTCCTACGGAAGAGCCATCCTCGGCACTCACACTTATCTTGAGGCTTTTAGTAGTTTCCATTTACTTGTCTATGAACTGTATAGGCAACCAAGTAGTCCTTTACCACGGACGCGGCTATTCGAATAGATCATGATAACCCTGCAGGGGTGTACTTCTTCATACACGCTCTCACCACTTACCGTCGTTTACACGACATGTACTCGGCAACCTTCAAGCGGAAGCCCAACGTGGGTGTCGGCCACGACCTACCTAATCACCTAAGCCTCCAGTCCAGGTTTATCGCCTATCCAAGTTCCATCCGCAGGGAGTCCGGCCGAGGTTTCCCATACGGCCCCGAACGATGTGAACAGGGTTTCCGAAATACCTAACGGGTATTCGGTACACCCGGCCACGTACCTACCGCATCACAGCCCACCCCTACGGTCAGCGCTGTCCACGGCCTCCAGTAGACTACAAACACCAGAAACTACTTGCAACTCCTGGACGGAGAACTAGGGTGAAATAAGAAGCCGAGAGGGTCCATTGGTTTCGGGCCCAATGCATGGTAGTAGCTGGTTCTTAAATCACACATACAGATCTCAGTGCTTAAGGTCGGCTTCAATGAAACAACCCACCATGTACTCCTACATGGCCTCTCATCGATACCTTTACCAAATCGTGTTCACCACACCACTCCCATTACCGACATAATCATTTCACTCTAGCCCATCACCCAGATGAACCAGACCTGACACGACTCTAAGCATAGCAGGCATAGCAAGGTAGGAACAACACATACATATGGCTCAATCAACTCCTACACATGCTAGTGGGTTTCATCTAGTTACTGTGGCAATGACAGGTCATGCAAAGGAAGTGGGTTCAACTACCGTAGCACACAGCAGTTTGAAACGCGTTGTCTTAATGCAGTAAAAGAGAGCAGGAGCGAGAACATGGGATTGTATCGATATGATCAAATGGTTGGTTGCTTGCCTGATGGTTCGATGCACTGATACGGTTCTTCGTTAGGGTAATCACGATACTCCTCGGTGGCAGAACCTGCCGCAAAGAACACCGATACACAACCATCACCAAACAATGTGCAACAATATGATGCATGCATGAAACATAGCAATATGAGTGTGTTGGGCTAATGCAACTAAGACCAGAAGGGTTTGAACCAATTTGAATCAAAGATTCAAATTTCAAACTCAAACATGGCCCTTTAAAGTGTTTTTCCTTGTTCTGCATTAAACATCAAGTTAACTTGTTTAATCATGCATGAAAATAGTACAGATGGATAGATTGGATTTTTCTGATCATTTTTCATATATAATTTGTCTGATTTGGAGTTACAGAATAAAAGTTATGAATTTTTAAAGTTTAAACTATATTCTGGAATTTCCTATATTAGATTAATTCCAGAAAATCAATTATTGCGTCAGCCTGACGTCAGTGTGACGTCAGCAGGTCAACGGAACATGTCCAGGTCAAACCTGACAGTGGGTCCCGCCTGTCAGGGTGATTAATTTAATTAAAGTTTTAATAAAACTAAACCTGTTTAATTAACAGGGCTGGGCCCCACCTGTCATTGACTTAGGGGAGTCAACCAGGGCCCACCCGTGGTCAAACTCGGGTCGGCTGCACCGGCGTTTAGCCGCCGGCGAGCCCGACGCGACGGCGGAAGTGGTTTTGGCTGTTTCGGCCACCAAATGGGTCGCGGAGACCACCGGAGTGGAGCTTAGGACGAGCCGCAGCTCTTGGTGGAGTCCGTTGGGGTCGGGGTGGCCGGAGTTGGCGCCGACGACGACTTTGGCGGCCACCGGGGTTCGGCCGAAGACGAACTTGACGCTAGAGGGGTCGGTAAGGCGTGGGGAGTAGCTAGCTAGGTGCTACATGACACGGTGAGTATGATGGACACCGTGGAGTGGCCGGAGGGTGACCGGGAGCACGTTGGCGACTAGCTCCACGGCGGTGGGTGCGGTTGAGCTCCGGGAGGTCGCTACACGGCTCGGGAGCAAGAAAAGAAAGGGGGGGAAGATGGCCAAGCTCACAGTGAGTGCGACGAGGCCCTTGGTGCGGCCGGGGATGGACCGGAGCGACGATGGCGTTGAAGGGGATCTCCGGCGACGGCGGTTCGGGCGAGGTCGTTGCGGTGGACTCGGGCGTTGCGAGCGCTCGGGGCTCGGCTTGCTCGATGGAGTGGACAGCGGCGGAGCTCCTGGACACGATGAGAGGACGCATGGGCGGCGGGGAGCACGGCTACGACGACGGCACGACGATGGTGGCGTCGGTCATGGCGGGGGAGCGCGAGGGGGAGGAGCTGGAGAGAGGAGGGGGTGTCTGGGGGGTTCGGGGGAGCGAGGGAGGCCGGTCCACGACGTCACCGGGCGAGGGGAGCGGCGAGGCGGCGAGCAGGTGCGTGGCGCACGCTGCGGTCGCCGTCGGGCACCTGCCTGCCTGCCTGGCCGGCAAGCAGCTCGCTGAAGCGGTGCTGGGCTGGGCCGGCAGGTGGGCCGGGTGCTGGGCGCCAGGTAAGTTTTTCCATTTTTTTTCTGTTTTCTGTTTTTTAATACTTCTGCAACTTTGTTGAATTAAATAAAATACTTAGGCAACTCCTAAAATCACCAAACTACTCCTGGTCCATAGTTGGATTATTTCCAACATGAAACATTTTAGTTTGGAGATATTTGAGCATTTAAATATTTTATATAATTTTAAATGCCCAAATTCAAATATTTATGATTTAATTCAAAAACCCTAAGATGGCCTAGGAAAATGTGCATCACTTTTGGCAGAGGTTCTGAACCAAGACAAAAATGATGGGCATTTTAGAAGGGCATTTCAGATTCATTGAAAAAGTTTTTAGTAAACCCTAATTGGTTTCAGAGGGGACTGGGGGTTCTGTCATCCCCATTTCAGGTTTCTGATGAAAGAGTAAACATGATGCAACACTCTAATGCATGGCTAACTAGGATGTGACAACCACCTATCGGAACCACGTCAAAAATCTCCGTGTCTATGTTGTGTTTGCCCTCTCCAAACCCTTCCCTTTTACCTTCATATGCAATGTTTTACTTTCCGCTGCCACACTCTTAGAATTGCATGTGTAGGTTGATTGCTTGACTTGTGCGAAGTTGCTAAAATCTGCCATGACTTAAAATTGGGAAAAGGCTAGATTTTTATTTGGTCAAGTAGTCTAATCACCCCCCTCTAGACTACTTCACCCTGAGTGGCTGGCCAACCCGGTCCTCGTCCTGAAGAAGAAGAACACCTGTCGCATTACCAGCCTGAACAAGGCCTGCCCCAAGGATCCTTTCTCTCTCCCGTGCATAGATCAAGTGATCAACTCCACCGACGGCTGTGAGGTCCTGTCCATCCTGGATGGTTACTCTGGCTATCATCAGATCAAGCTAGACCCGGCCGACGCCCTGAAGACATCCTTCATCACGCCCTTCAGGGAATACTGCTACATCAACATGTCGTTTGGTTTGAAGAACACCGGCGCCACCTTCCAGCGCTGCATGCAGAAATGCCTGCTGAAGCAACTCGGCCGCAACATTCATGTCTACATCAACGACATCATGGTGAAGACCAAGCAGCACCTCATGCTCCCCGATGACCTGAAGGAGAACTTTGCCAATCTGCGCGAGTACCAGATCAAGCTCAACCAGGAGAAGTGTGTCTTCAGCGTGCCGGTCGAGAAGCTGCTCGGCTTCCTCGTCTCGGAGGGCGGCATTGAGGAAAACCCGGAGAAGATCAAGGCCATCGAGCGCATGCGCAAGCCAACCTGGTTGCGCGATCTTCAAAAGTTCACCGGGTGCTTGGCCTTAGTCAGCCGGTTTCTTAGCCGACTAGGCGAGAGGGCCTTGCCCCTATATCAGCTGATGAACAAGATGTTGACATTCGAGTGGAACGACCAGGTGGATGAAGTGTTTCGGGATCTCAAGCGCATGCTATCCAACACACCTGTCCTGGCTGCGCCGGCTGATAAGGAACCACTGTTTCTATACATTGCTGCCAGCTCGCGGTCGGTCAGCACGGTGCTGGTAGTCGAGCGACTAGAGAAGGGCAAGATCCAGCCCGTCATGCGCCCTCTCTATTTTGAGCATTGAGCGCCCGCTCTTCTTCCTCTAGCAATTGAGCACAATTATCTGATTCCTTATTTTCACGGAAGACATTAAAAAGATGAAGCATATGAGGTACCCTCAATTCCATTTTTTTGTAGTTTTATTTTATAGACTAAACTAGTGATAAAACAAGAAACTAAAAGATTCGATTGCAAGATCTAAAGATATACCTTCAAGCACTCACTGTCGGTGTCAAAACCGGCGGATCTCGGGTAGGGGGTCCCGAACTGTGCGTCTAAGGCTAATGGTAACAGGACGCGGGGGACACGATGTTTACCCAGGTTCGGGCCCTCTCGATGGAGGTAATACCCTACTTCCTACTTGATTGATCTTGATGATATGAGTATTACAAGAGTTGATCAACCACGAGATCGTAGAGGCTAAACCCTAGAAGCTAGCCTATGATTATGATTGTTCTTGTCCTATGGACTAAACCCTCCGGTTTATATAGACACCGGAGGGGGCTAGGGTTACACAAAGTCGGTTACAGAGAAGGAGATCTACATATCCGAATTGCCAAGCTTGCCTTCCACACAAAGGAGAGTCCCATCCGGACACGGGACGAAGTCTTCAATCTTGTATCTTCATAGTCCAACAGTCCGGCCAAAGTACATAGTCCGGCTGCCCGAGGACCCCTTAATCCCGGACTCCCTCAGTAGCCCCCAAACCAGGCTTCAATGACGATGAGTCCAGCGCGCAGATTATCTTCGGCATTGCAAGACGGGTTCTTCTCCAAATTCTCCAGAGTACCTATTGTAACGAGCAGTGTCCGGCTCCCCATTAATGTTGCACTCCTCGGCTTCTGTGCTTCAATAATGGCTATCTCCATGTGTCGAGCGGATGCGAGAAGTCGGGGCATTTTTTCATTTTCCACCCTGACCATGCAAGTAAATCGTCTATTTAAAGAGTTGAGGATCCTCAGATCCAAACCACACCATCTCCTCCCAGCGAGTATCCATCAGAGCGCGCCCGGAAAAATCCATCCCATCATGGCCGGTCGTCGCGGCTCCTCCTCTCGCGCCCGTAGCACCAAGCCAGGCGATTGGGAGAAGTGTTCCGTTCCTCATAGCCGATTGGTAGAGTTGCAGACCCAGGGGTTTCTCCCGCCTGCCTACATGGTCCCCGTCCGAGCCGGACTAGCCACTTATAATGGCGGGGAGCAAGCGGAGAGTTCTCCCAATCCATCCATGGGGGAGCGGGTATGCTTTATCCCCTATTTGCTGAGGGGACTTCGATTTCCAATCCATCCATTCCTCCGTGGGCTCCTGTAGTTCTACGGTATCCAGCTGCACAACTTTACTCCAGCCTCCATACTGCGCATCGCGGGTTATGTCGCCTTCTGCGAGCTATTTCTGGGCTGCGAAGCTCATTTCGAGCTATGGAAGAGGCTATTCTGCCTTGTACCCCGTACTCAGGAGGGGTCGATATATCAAGTGGGCGGAGCCGAGATATGGCGCATCGCCGGGACTGGATACCTGTCCGGTACTTCGAAGAAGACATCCGAAGAGTGGCCTTCGGAGTGGTTTTATATGGAGGACGTCCCTCTTCCGGACCCTATTTGGTTGGGCCTTCCCGAGTTTGCAAATGCCCCCTTGAAGAAACGCCACAGCTAGCACCCCCGGAGCCCCCACGAGGAAGATAACAGAGAGATCCTTTTCCTGATGGACAGGATAAAGACACTGGCCAAATTAGGACTGACAATAATTGAGGTTATGTCCATATGTATAATGCGGGGAGTGCATCCACTTCAATATCGGGGGAAACCCATGTGGCACTACAATGGAGAAGACGACACCACTCGCTGCGGCCGTAAAGGTCCGGACTCTGCCGCCGCTCTGGCGAAAATATTATCTGATTTGTTCAAAGGAGAAGAAGATGAGTTCATCCGTATTAAGCCACGGGATGGATTCTCCATGTACAACCCCCCAAGCTGGGTGATCTGCTATCTTTTATTCTAGTCTTTCCCGCGTTCTCTAGCACAAACATTTACCTTCTTAATTCATAGTAGGAACTGCGCAAAGCTATGAGGGATGTTCACAGCCCGTCTCCATAGCCAGAGGACCCCGACCGGGCCCTCGACCCCAGACTCAAAGAAGACCCGGACACATTTGTGGAGCTCGTCGACAGGACATTTTATCAGTTAAGCTACGATGGTGCATTGGTGGCCATCATAGCTGATTATCCTGACCTACTCCCTGTATCACATGTAAGTAAAACCAGAGTCCCAACTTCCAAAAAGGATTCCCTCTTTGCGCCTTACCCATCGCATATGTTTTGTGTTTTACAGGGAAGGCCATTGGGACACCGTGCCGAACCCGCGATGACTCGTCAACAAGGAGCACCAAAACCAGGTAGGCTTAAAGGAAGGTGGCCAGGACCGAGACGCCGTTGCAAAGGTATGATTAAAAACCTGCTACGCAATTAGCGTCGTTGAAATATGACAGTGCCCATTGTTCCTTGGCAGAAAAAGCGCTTGCCGAACTATATCCGGAGAGCCTGCCGACCACGCCTCCACCAGCCGGACTCCGAGGCCGGACCCAAGGGCGGAGGTCAACGCAGGGACAACACCGGACGATCCTCCTATAGAGGATGCGGATAGATTCTCCGCTACGAACTCCGAAGTGGAGAGCGCCATGAATCATAGGCACCGACGGGCCACACTACACGACCCTAATTTATCTGAAGAGGCGTTCAACGCCTTCAACTCAGGGGACGCGTACATCCGAGCTGCTCAAGATGGCCTCGCCAGAGCTATGGACTAGTATGTAAAGGATATACAGGTAAGAAAATTTGATAAGTATATATATCAGTAGCCCCTGAGACTTGAAACAGTTGGCACAACTGATTTAAGGATCAATTATATGCATAGGTTCTTACAGAGAAGAATACCCAGCTGTCTAAAGAGCTGGAGGAGTGCAAATCCCAGCTACGGGCCGCAGTCGTCAGAATGGAGGAGCCCAAGAAGGCCTCATCTGGTAATACTTGTCTTGATTGAAAAGAATGTATTGACATATACCAGTTAGTATTTGGCATGCATGCAAATCTAACAATAGATTCTGCAGACAATCCTGGAGGTAATCCGGAGATCATATCGGAGGATGAACAACATGCTCAACGACAGCTAAAGGCTAGCGAGCACGTGCTTACAAAAGTTATACGGGAGAAGAATGATCTCCAGGACGCGAAGACCCGGCTGGACGTTGAATTAAAAGATGTTCGGGCCTAGCTTGCTGACTCCATGAAGGAGAATAGAAGGCTTCGACGTGGCATTTTTAGTTAGTGCTCGAACGAACCTTTATATAGTTCGGCGAAGAAGCGGGCTAACAGAATTATGTCTATAGGTATGCTAACAGGTCGTCCCAAAGAGGAGATGCCCAGATCTGCAGGCGATCTTCTGCAAGAGCTCTCACAGTTGCACGGACAAATTCGGCAGGTGATGCAAGGTATTGCCCAGGCCTTGTGGCCATCCGCATCCTTGCCCGAAGGCATGGGAGAGCTCGTGGAGATGCTCAAGGGAGCGCGGCGGTGCTTCCGATTATGGAAGATATCGGCCTGCTGACAAGGTGCAAGGGAGGCCTGGGCCATGGTGAAGACACGATACACCAAAACTGACCCGAACCACATGGCCAAGGTCGGACCTATAGGGCCAGATGGGAAAGAGATCCCTGTTAGTCTGGTATATGACCAGGTAGCTTTAGTCGCGAGTATTCCCAACAGGGTTGTAGGCTAGACAGCCTGTTGGATGGTATAGAAGAAGAGTTTAGTCAGTCTAAGTGACTTTGTACTTCAAAGGACATATTTTGTCCCTAGCCAGATTGTAAACCATTTGTCTTGGCAGACCTTTTTGCTTCAACCTCTGGACCCGACAGTCCGGAGTGTATCCGAATACCCGCTCAGTTATGTGAAAACCGGGGCATGCGTGGAAACCGGGCGTAGGGGTCATAAGTGCTTGAACAGACAAGTACCCAACTAGCTATGTTATATTACATGGGTAGTAAGAAACATCTTCCAGGGAGAATAGTTCCGTTAAGGGTTCCTTTCCCTGGGTGTGCATGCATTAATGTGCATGTTCGAACTGCGAAAAATGACGCAGGATATAAGCATCTGAGGGCATGTTTTGTCAATAAGTAAAAGACATCTTTTGTTCACCGACCGAATATTCCCTTAAGAACACTAGCTTTCGACTTCACCCAGTCTGAGGTACACATCCGGCTGACCCGACAGTAACAATCGCAGAGGTGCTCCCCTTATGCCCTAGCCTAATTAACGGGAATGTAGGGCATAAACACAAGAGCCAGGCAATCCAGCTTGGACAAAACTTAAGTCATATCGATGCATATAGTGGTGAAAAAAGGCACATATGGAGAAATGACGCATATGTGGTGGGCATAAAGCCCAGAAGATAATTATATAAAGCTTCTATATGAGAAGCCCCCAGGTATATTGAGCGCGCATAGCGCGGCAGGAGCGTGCGGTCAAAGCATACTTGAAGCTTTTAAAGCTATATATATGAAAAAGAAAGAGAGAAAGGATATAATTTAAAAAGGAAGACGGAGGTAAGGAGACAAACAGAGGGTTCGACACTAGGCGTAGAATCTTCGGAGTCTGGCCGCGTTCCATGGGTTCGGCTCGAGTCGATCATCTGATGCATCACGCAGACGGTACGCTCCTCTGGTGAGAACTTTATCAACGATGAAGGGACGCTCCCACTTGGGCTTGAGCTTGTCCTTTTTCTTCTCTGGTAGACGTAGAACGAGTTCACCAATGTTATAAGTTTTGGCCCGTACTTCTCTGCTTTGATACCTTCGAGCCTGTTGTTGATATAATGCGGAACGTGCCTTTGCAACGTCACGCTCCTCCTCCAAGGCATCTAAGCTGTCCTGCCGATTCAGCTCGGCTTCTCTCTCTTCGTACATGCGCACTCGAGGTGAGTCATGGATGATATCGTAGGATAGCACTGCCTCTGCACCATACACCATAAAAAATGGTGTGTATCCAGTTGTGCAATTTGGCATGGTCCACAGCCCCATAGTACGGAGTCAAGCTGCTCGACCCGGTGCGTATCTGATTCCTTGAAGGATCGCACTAGTCTGCGTTTAATGCCGCTCATAATAAGACCATTCGCTCATTCGACTTGACCATTTGTTTGAGGGTGATAGACGGATGCATAATCGAGCTTTATGCCCATTTTGCCGCACCAAGTTTTCACCTCGTAGACTGTGAAGTTTGAGCCGTTATCGGTGATGATGCTGTGGGGGACACCGTAACGGTGTACGACCCCGGATATGAAGTCTATCACTAGTCCGGACTCAGCCTTTTTAACTGTTTTGGCTTCTATCCATTTGGTGAATTTATCGACCATGACCAGCAAGTATTTCTTCTTATGGCTTCCTCCTTTAAGGGGTCCAACCATATCGAGCCCCCAGACCGCAAAGGGCAAAGTTATGGGGATTGTTTGGAGAGCGGTAGGTGGCATATAGCTTTGATTTGCAAAAATCTGGCAACCGATGCAATGTTGGACGAGGTCCTGTGCGACTGCCCGGGCTGTCGGCCAGTAGAAACCTGTACGGAAGGCCTTGCTTACAAGCGGCCGAGCTGCGGCATGGTGGCCGCCGAGTCCAGCATGAATTTCGGGCAAGAGCTGCCGCGCTTCCTCTTCGGAGATGCACCTTTGGAGCACTCTAGTCACGCTTTTCTTATAAAGCTCTCCATCGTGGACTTTGTAGGCTTTAGAGCGCCGCAGAATGCAACATGCCTCATTTTGGTCCTTAGGGAGTTCTTGCCTATTTAAGTAGGCTAAGAAGGGTTCTGTCCACGGGGCGATGATAGCCATAATCGCATGGGCTGAAGGTGTTATTTCGGTCGCGGAGCCTCCGATTACGTCAGATTGTTCGGGATCTGGGGTTGTGTTCGGATCCGGACTGGTATTGCCGGTCTTCCCTTCCCATACCACGGATGGCTTGAACAGCCTTTCCAAAAAGATATTAGGTGGGACGGGGTCGCGCTTAGCGCCGATGCGGGCAAGGATATCTGTGTTGGAAATATGCCCTAGAGGCAATAATAAATTAGTTATTATTATTATTATATTTCCTTGTTCATGATAATCGTTTATTATCCATGCTATAATTGTATTGAAAGGAAACTCAGATACATGTTTGGATACATAGACAACACCATGTCCCTAGTAAGCTTCTAGTTGACTAGCTCGTTGATCAATAGATGGTTACAGTTTCCTAACCATGGACATTGGATGTCGTTGATAACGGGATCACATCATTAGGAGAATGATGTGATGGACAAGACCCAATCCTAAGCCTAGCACAAAGATCGTAGTTCATATGCTAAAGCTTTTCTAATGTCAAGTATCATTTCCTTAGACCATGAGATTGTGCAACTCCCGGATACCGTAGGAATGCTTTGGGTGTACCAAACATCACAACATAACTGGGTGGCTATAAAGGTGCACTACATGTATCTCCGAAAGTGTCTGTTGGGTTGGCACGAATCGAGACTGGGATTTGTCACTCTGTGTAAACGGAGAGGTATCTCTGGGCCCACTCGATAGGACATCATCATAATGTGCACAATGTGACCAAGGGGTTGATCATGGGATGATGTGTTACGGAATGAGTAAAGAGACTTGCTGGTAACGAGATTGAACAAGGTATCGGCATACCGATGATCGAATCTCAGGCAAGTACAATACCGCTAGACAAAGGGAATTGTATACGACATCGATTGAGTCCTTGACATCGTGGTTCATCCCATGAGATCATCGTGGAAAATGTGTGAGCCAACATGGGTATCCAGATCCCGCTGTTGGTTATTGACCGGAGAACGTCTCGGTCATGTCTGCATGATTCCCGAACCCGTAGGGTCTACACACTTAAGGTTCGATGATGCTAGGGTTATAAAGGAAGTTTGTATGTGGTTACTGAATGTTGTTCGGAGTCACGGATGAGATCCCGGACGTCACGAGGAGTTACGGAATGGTCCGGAGGTAAAGATTTATATATGGGAAGTCCTGTTTTGGTCACCGGAAAAGTTTCGGGTTTTATCGGTAATGTACCGGGACCACCGGGAGGGTCCCGGGGGTCCACCAAGTGGGGCCACCGGCCCCGGAGGGCTGCATGGGCCAAGTGTGGGAGGGGACCAGCCCCAGGTGGGCTTGTGCGCCCCCCCACAAGGGCCCAAGGCGCCTAGGGTTGGGGGGGGAGGGGGCGCACCCACCTAACTTGGGGGGCAAGTTTCCCCTCTCCCCCCCTTGGCCGCCACCCTAGATGGGATTGGGGGCAGCCGCACCCCTTGGGGTGGAAACCCTAGAGGGGGCGCACCCCCCTTCCTCTCCCCTATATATAGTTGAGGTCTTGAGGGCTGCCAACACATGAGTTTCTCTCCCTCTTGGCGCAGGCCTACCTCTCTCCCTTCTCCTCTCCCGCGGTGCTTGGCGAAGCCCTGCAGGATTGCCACGCTCCTCCACCACCACCACCCCATTGTGCTGTTGCTGGACAGAGTCTTCCTCAACCTCTCCCTCTCTCCTTGCTGGATCAAGGCGTGGGAGACGTCACCGGGCTGTACGTGTGTTGAACGCGAAGGTACCGTCCGTTCGGCACTAGGATCTCCGGTGATTTGGATCACGACGAGTACGACTCCTTCAACCCTATTCTCTTGAACGCTTCTGCTTAGCGATCTACAAGGGTATGTAGATGCACTCTCCTTCCCCTCGTTGGTGGTTTCCCCATAGATAGATCTTGGTGACACGTAGGAAATTTTTTGAATTTCTGCTACGTTCCCCAACAGTGGCATCATGAGCTAGGTCTATTGCGTAGATTCTTTGCACGAGTAGAACACAAAGTAGTTGTGGGTGTTGATTTTGTTCAATATGCTTACCGTTACTAGTCCAATCTTGTTTCGACGGTATTGTGGGATGAAGCGGCCCGGACCGACCTTACACGTACACTTACGTGAGACAGGTTCCACCGACTGACATGCACTTGGTGCATAAGGTGGCTAGCGGGTGCCAGTCTCTCCCACTTTAGTCGAAACGGATTCTATGAAAAGGGTCCTTATGAAGGGTAAATAGCAATTGGCATATCATGTTGTGGTTTTGCGTAGGTAAGAAACGTTCTTGCTAGAAACCCATAGCAGCCACGTAAAACATGCAAACAACAATTAGAGGACGTCTAACTTGTTTTTGCAGGGTATGCTATGTGATGTGATATGGCCAAGAAGAATGTGATGAATGATATGTGATGTATGAGATTGATCATGTTCTTGTAATAGGAATCACGACTTGCATGTCGATGAGTATGACAACCGACAGGAGCCATAGGAGTTGTCTTAATTTATTGTATGACCTGCGTGTCAACAAACAACACCATGTAATTACTTTACTTTATTGCTAACCGGTAGCCATAGTAGTAGAAGTAATAGTTGGCGAGACAACTTCATGAAGACACGATGATGGAGATCATGATGATGGAAATCATGGTGTCATGCCGGTGACGATGATGATCAAGAAGGAGCAAAATGATATTGGCCATATCATGTCACTATTTGATTGCATGTGATGTTTATCATATTTATACATCTTATTTGCTTAGAACAACGGTAGTAAATAAGATGATCCCTCATTAAAATTTCAAGAAAGTGTTCCCCCTAACTGTGCACCGTTGCGAAAGTTCATCGTTTCGAAGCACCACGTGATGATCGGGTGTGATAGATTCTTACGTTCACATACAACGGGTGTAAGCCAGATTTACACACGCGAAACACTTAGGTTAACTTGACGATCCTAGCATGTACAGACATGGCCTTGGAACACAAGAGACCGAAAGGTCGAGCATTCATATAGTAGATACGATCAACATGAAGATGTTCACCGATGATGACTAGCCCGTCTCAGGTGATGATCGGACATGGCCTAGTTGACTCGGATCATGCAATCACTTAGATGACTAGAGGGATGTCTATCTGAGTGGGAGTTCATGAGACGAACTTAATTATCCTGAACATAGTCAAAAGATCTTTGCAAATTATGTCGTAAGCTCGTGCTTTAGTTCCACTGTTTAGATATGTTCCTAGAGAAAATATAGTTGAAAGTTGACAGTAGCGATTATGCAGACAGTAGAAAGCTTATGTCCTTAATGCACCGCTTAGTGTGCTGAACCCCAATCGTCGTTTGTGGATGTTGCGAACATCGGACATACACGTTTTGATAACTACGTGATAGTTCAGTTAAACGGTTTAGAGTTGAGGCACCAAAGACGTTTTTTGAAACGTCGCGGAACATATGAGATGTTTCGAGGGCTCAAATTGGGATTTCAGGCTCGTGCCCACGTCAAGCGGTATAAGACCTCCGACAATTTTCTTAGCCCGCAAACTAAGGGAGAAAAGCTCAATCGTTGAGCTTGTGCTCAGATTGTCTGAGTGCAACAATCACTTGAATTGAGTGGGAGTTGATCTTCCAGATGAGATAGTGATGTTTCTCCAAAGTCATTGCCACCAAGCTGCTAGAGCTTCGTGATGAACTATAACATATCAAGGATAGATATGATGATCCTTGAGGTATTCACGATGTTTGACACCGCGAAAGTAGAAATCAAGAAGGAGCATCAATTGTTGATGGTTGGTGAAACCACTAGTTTCAAGAAGGGCAAGGGCAAGAAGGGACACTTCATGAAACGGCAAATCAGTTGCTGCTCTAGTGGAGAAACCCAAGGTTGAACCCAAACCCGAGACTAAGTGCTTCTGTAATAAGGGGAACAGCCACTGGAGCAGAATTACCCTAGATACTTGGTAGATAAGAAGGCTGGCAAGGTCGATAGAAGTATATTGGATATACATTATGTTAATGTGTACTTTACTAGTACTCCTAGTAGCACCAGGGTATTAGATACCGGTTCGGTTGCTAAGTGTTAGTAACTCGAAATAAAAGCTACGGAACAAACGGAGACTAGCTAAAGGTGAGCTGACGATACGTGTTGGAACTATTTCCAAGGTTGATGTGATCAAGCATCACACACTCCCTCTACCATCGAGATTGGTGTTAAACCTAAATAATTGTTATTTGGTGTTTGCGTTGAGCATAGACATGATTGGATTATGTCTATCGTAATACGGTTATTCATTTAAGGAGAATAATGGTTACTCTGTTTATTTGAATAATACCTTCAATGGTCTAGCACCTAAAAGGAATGGTTTATTGAATCTCGATCGTAGTGATACACATTTTCATGCCAAAAAGGACATAAGATAGTAATGATAGTACCACTTACTTGTGGCACTGCCATGTAAGTCATATTGGTGTAAAACGCATGATGAAGCTCCATGTTGATGGATCTTTGGACTCACTCGTTTTTGAAAAGTTTGAGACATGCAAACCATGTCTATTGGTGTATATGCATGAAGAAACTCCATGCAGATGGATCGTTTGGACTCACTTGATTTTGAATCACTTGAGATATGCAAATCATACCACATAGGCAAGATGACTGAAAAGCCTCGTTTTCAGTAAGATGGAACAAGATAGCAACTTGTTGGAAGTAACACACTTTGATGTGTGCAGTCCAATGAGTGCTGAGGCATGCAGTGAATATCGTTATGTTTTACTTCACATATGATTTAAGTAGATACTGTATATTTACTTGATGAAGCACAAGTCTGAATTATTGAATGGTTCAAGTAATTTCAGAGTGAAGTTGAAGGTCATTGTGACAAGAGGATAAAATGTCTATGATATGATCATAGAGATGAGTATCTGAGTTACGAGCTTTGGCACACAATTAAGACATTGTGGAAATTGTTTCACAATTAATACCGCCTGGAACGCCATAGTGTGATGGTGTGTCCGAACATCATAGTTGCACCCTATTGGATATGGTGCGTACCATGATGTCTCTTATCGAATTACCACTATCGTTCATGGGTTAGGCATTAGAGACAACCACGCTCACTTTAATAGGGCACCATGTAATCCCATTGAGACGACACCGTTTGAACTATGGTTTGGAGAAACCTAAGTTGTCGTTTCTTAAAAGTTTGGGGCTGCGACGCTTATGTGAAAAGGTTTCATCGTGATAATCTCGAACCCAAAATGGATAAATACGTCTTCATAGGATACCCAAAATGGTTTGGTATACCTCCTATCTCAGATCGGGAAGCAAAAGTAATTGTTTCTAGAAACGGGTCCTTTCTCGAGGATAAGTTTCTCTCGAAAGAATTGAGTGGGAGGATGGTGGAGACTTGATGAGGTTATTGAACCGTCACTTCAACTAGTGTGTAGAAGGGCACAAGAAGTTGTTCCCGTGGCGCCTACACCAATTGAAGTAGAAGCTTACGATAGTGATCATGAAGTTTCAGATCAAGTCACTATCATACCTTGTAGGGTGACAAGGATGCGTACTACTTCAGAGTGGTACGCAATCCTATCTTAGAGGTCATGTTGCTAGATAACAGTGAACCTACGAGCTATGGAGAAGCGATGGTGGGCCTGGATTCTGATGAATGGCTCGAGGCCATAAAATCCGAGAAAGGATCCATGACTTTGGAAGAAATACTTGATGGTCGTAAGGCCATTGGGTACAGATGGATTTTAAAAGGAAGACAGACAATGATGGTAAGAATCACCATTAAGAAAGCTCGACTTGTCGTTAAGATGTTTTCCGACAAGTTCAAGGAGTTGACTACGGTGAGGCTTTCTCACTCGTAGCAATGCTAAGAGTCTGTTGGAATTGGATTAGCAGTTACTGCATTATTTATGAAATCTTGCAGATAGAATGTCAAATAACCATTGTTTCCTCGACAGTTTTCTTGAGGAAAGGTTGTATGTGATACAACCAGAAGGTTTTGACAATCCGGAAGAACGCTAATAAATATGCAAAACTCCAGCAATCCTTTTAAGGACTGGAGTAAGCGTCTCGGAGTTGGAATGTACGCTTTGATGAGATAATCAAAGATTTTGGGTTTATACAAAAGTTTATGAGAAACTTGTATTTCCAAAGAAGTGAGTGGGAGCATTATAGAATTTCTGATGAGTATATGTTGTTGACATATTGTTGATCAGAAATGATGTAGAATTTCTAGAAAGCATATAGGGTTATTTGAAAAGTGTTTTTCAATGCAAAACCTGGATTAGGCTACTTGAACAATAAGATCAAGATCTATAAGATAGATCAAAATGCTTAATAATACTTTCAATTGAGCACATACCTTGACATGATCTTGAAGGTGTTCAAGATGGATCAGTCAAAGAAGGAGTTCTTGCCTGAGTTGTAAGGTATGAAGTTAAGAGTTAAAGCTCGACCACGGCAGAAGAGAGACAAAGGATGAAGGCCGTCCCCTATGCTTCAGACGTAGGCTCTATAGTATGCTATGCTGTGTGCCGCACCGGAAGTGTGCCTTGCCATGAATCAGTCAAGGGGTACAAGAATGATCCAGGAACGGATCATTGGACAGCGGTCAAAATTATCCTTAGAGGGATAAGGAAATGTTTCTCGATTATGGAGGTGATAAAGAGTTCGGCATAAAGGGTTACGTCGATGCAAGCTTTAACACCTATCCGAATGACTCTGAGTAGCAAACCGGATACGTATAGTGGAGCAACCATTTGGAATAGCTTCAAGTGGAACGTGGAAACAACATTTACAATATGACATAGAGAATTGCGAAGTACATATGGATCTGAATACTGCAGACCCGTTGACTAAAACTTCTCTCACAAGGAAAACATGATCAAACGCCAGAACTCATCGAGTCTTAATCACATGGTGATGTGAACTAGTTTAGTGACACTAGTAAACTCTTTGGATGTTGGTCACATGGCGATGTGACCTATCAGTGTTAATCACACAGCGATGTGAACTAGATTATTGACTCTAGTGCAAGTGGGAGACTGTTGGAAATATGCCCTAGAGGCAATAATAAATTAGTTATTATTATTATATTTCCTTGTTCATGATAATCATTTATTATCCATGCTATAATTGAATTGAAAGGAAACTCAGATACATGTGTGGATACATAGACAACATCATGTGCCTAGTAAGCTTCTAGTTGACTAGCTCGTTAATCAATAGATGGTTATGGTTTCCTGACCATGGACATTGGATGTCATTGATAACGGGATCACATCATTAGGAGAATGATGTGATGGACAAGACCCAATCCTAAGCCTAGCACAAAGATCGTAGTTCATATGCTAAAGCTTTTCTAATGTCAAGTATCATTTCCTTAGACCATGAGATTGTGCAACTCCCGGATACCGTAGGAATGCTTTGGGTGTACCAAATGTCACAACGTAACTGGGTGGCTATAAAGGTGCACTACAGGTATCTCCAAAAGTGTCTATTGGGTTGGCATGAATCGAGACTGGGATTTGTCACTCCGTGTAAACAGAGAGGTATCTCTGGGCCCACTTGGTAGGACATCATCATAATGTGCACAATGTGACCAAGGGGTTGATCACGGGATGATGTGTTACGGAACGAGTAAAGAGACTTGCCGGTAACAAGATTGAACAAGGTATCGGCATACCGACGATCGAATCTCAGGCAAGTACAATACCGCTAGATAAAGGGAATTGTATACGGGATCGATTGAGTCCTTGACATCGTGGTTCATCCGATGAGATCATCGTGGAACATGTGGGAGCCAACATGGGTATCCAGATCCCGCAGTTGGTTATTGACCGGAGAACGTCTCGGTCATGTCTGCATGATTCCCGAACCCGTAGGGTCTACACACTTAAGGTTCCATGACGCTAGGGTTATAAAGGAAGTTTGTATGTGGTTACCGAATGTTGTTTGGAGTCCCGGATGAGATCCCGGACGTCACGAGGAGTTCCGTAATGGTCCGGAGGTAAAGATTTATATATGGGAAGTCCTGTTTTGGTCACCGAAAAAGTTTCAGGTTTTATCGGTAACGTACCGGGAGCACCGGGAGGGTCCCGGGGGTCCACCATGTGGGGCCACCGCCCCCCCCCACAAGGACCCAAGGCGCCTAGGATTGGGGGAGGGGGCGCACCCACCTAACTTGGGGGCAAGTTTCCCCTCTCCCCCCCTTGGCCGCCACCCTAGATGGGATTGGGGGCAGCCGCACCCCTTGGGGTGGAAACCCTAGAGGGGGCGCACCCCCTCCCTCTCCCCTATATATAGTTGAGGTCTTGAGGGCTGCCAACACATGAATTTCTCTCCCTCTTGGCGCAGCCCTACCTCTCTCCCTTCTCCTCTCCCGCGGTGCTTGGCGAAGCCCTGCAGGATTGCCACGCTCCTCCACCACCACCACGCCGTTGTGCTGCTATTGGACGGAGTCTTCCTCAACCTCTCCCTCTCTCCTTGCTGGATCAAGGCGTGGGAGACGTCACCGGGCTGTATGTGTGTTGAACTTGGAGGTGCCTTCCGTTCGGCACTAGGATCTCCGGTGATTTGGATCACGACGAGTACGACTCCTTCAACCCCGTTCTCTTGAACGCTTCCGCTTAGCGATCTACAAGGGTATGTAGATGCACTCTCCTTCCCCTCGTTGGTGGTTTCCCCATAGATAGATCTTGGTGACACGTAGGATTTTTTTTGAATTTCTGCTACGTTCCACAACAATCCACCGCTTGGTTGTTTTCTCAGACCATATGGTGGAATTCGAGCCCCTCGAACCCAGCTGACATTTTGAGGAAGACATTGCGGTAGGCCGCCATTTTTGGGTCCTTGGCATCAAAGTCTCCATTCATTGAGATATTGCGAGGTTTGAATCCCCTCGCACTTCCAGGCATTGAATGCTCATGGAGACTGCCATCCGGAGACCATGCAATAGGGCCTCATATTCGGCTGCATTGTTGGAATCTGTGTATAGTATTTGGAGTACGTATTGGACTGTATCTCCGGTGGGGGATGTCAGGACAACGCCTGCCCCTAGACCAGCCATCATCTTAGAGTCGTCAAAGTGCATGATCCAATTGGAGTACGCGCCGTACTCTTTAGGGAGTTCGGCTTCTGTCCATTCGGCGACGAAGTCGGCCAGTACTTGCGACTTAATGGCTCACTGTGGTTTCTATGTTATGTCGAACGGGAGGAGATCGATAGCCCATTTAGCAATCCGGCCCGTGGCATCGCGGTTATTTATTATGTCATTGAGTGGTACTTCGGAGGCCACCGTGATTGAACACTCTTGAAAGTAGTGTCATAGTTTTCGGGATGCCATGAAGACCATGTATGCTATCTTTTGATAATGTGGGTACATGACTTGCATGGAGTGACGATAGTGGATACATAGTATACCAGCTTTTGAAGCGGGAACTTATGTCCGTCTGTCTCTCGGTCGACGATGAGCACTGCGCTTACAACCTGGTGTGTTGCAGCTATACATAACAGCATAGGTTCGCCGATATTTGGCGCGGCCAGGGTTGGATTGGTGGACAAGAGGGCTTTTATTTCCTCCAGTCTGGCCGTAGCCGCACCCGTCCACTCGAAGTGTTCGGTGCGTCGAAGAAGGCAATAAAGAGGTAGTGCCTTTTCTCCTAATCCGGAGATAAAGCGGCTTAAGGCGGCCACGCATCCAGTTAATTTCTGGATTTGCTTGAGGTCTGTTGGGGTAGCCAACTGTGGCAGAGCTCGGATTTTAGCCGAATTTTCTTCAATTTCTCTATTGGAAACGATAAAGCCCAGGAGCTTTCCGGCAGGTACGCCAAAAAGGCATTTTTTCGGATTGAGTTTGATGTCGTATGTTCAAAGATTGTCGAACGTAAGCCTCGAGTCGTCTATTAAAGATTCGACGTGTCTGGTTTTGATGACCACATCGTCTACGTATGTGTCCACTATTTTGCCGATTTGTGTTTCCAGGCATGTCTGAATCATGCGTTGGTAGGTTGCACTGGCGTTTTTGAGCCTGAAAGGCATGGTGTTAAAACAGAAGGGGCCGTATGGAGTGATGAATGCCATTGCGGCTTGATCGGACTCCGCCATCTTGATTTGATGGTATCCGGAGTATGCGTCGAGGAAACACAATGAGTCGTGTCCTGCGGTAGCGTCGCTGATTTGATCATTGCAGGGGAGGGGGAAGGGATCCTTAGGGCAAGCCTTATTGAGGTCCTTGAAATCGACGCATAGGCGCCAGGATTTGTCCTTCTTTGGTACCATCACCAGGTTTGCTAGCCAGTCTGGATGTTTTATTTGTCTGATGAATCCGGCCTTGAGTAGATTGGCTAGCTCTTCTCCCATAGCTTGTCGCTTAGGTTCTGAAAAGCGCCGAAGAGTTTGCTTGACCGACTAGTATCCCTTTAGTATGTTTAGGCTATGCTCAGCCAGCCTGCATGGGATACCTGGCATGTCTGAAGGATGCCATGCGAAGATGTCCCAATTCTCGCGCAAGAACTCTCGTAGTGCGGCGTCTATTGTGGGGTTCAACTGTGCCCCAATTGATGCTGTTTTTGTAGGGTCGTTGGCTGAACATGGAATTTGACTATTTTGTCTGCTGGTTGAAAAGAGGTGGAATTGGGTCGTTTGTCGAGTATCACGTTGTCCCTGTCCACTGTGGAGCACAGCGCAATTAACTCTTCGGCCGCGAGGGCTTCGGATAATGCCTCCAGGGCTAGTGCGGCAGTTTTATTCTCGGCACGGAGTGCTATGTCCGGATCACTAGCTAGGGTGATGATTCCATTGGGACCAGGCATCTTGAGCTTCATGTACCCATAACGGGTATAGCTTGGAAGCTTGTGAATGCATCCCGCCCTAAAAGGGTGTGGTATCCACTATTGAACGGGGCCACTTGGAATGTGATTTCTTCGGACCTATAATTCTTCAGCGTGCCGAATACCACATCCAGCGTAATTTCTCCCGCGCATCGTGCCTCCCGACTAGGGATGATTCCTCTGAAGGTCGTGCTTCTTTGCTCAATGCGGCTCTTGTCTATTTCCATTTTGTTAAGAGTTTCCTCATAGATGAGGTTTAATCCGCTGCCGCCGTCCATGAGCACTTTAGTAAGCCGAAAGCCGTCCACAATTGGACTAAGGACCAAAGCGGCTGGTGCTTGGACTGTTCGGAATTGAGGTTCGTCACTGGCATTGAAGGTTATGGCCGTGTCGTTCCACGGATTTATTGCTGCAATGTGGCAGACTTCGGCGAGGTTGCGGAGTGCTCGCTTGCGCCTATTGTTTGAGGCGAAAGTCTCAAAGACTGTCAGTACTATATTGTTATTCTCCGCGGGATAGTGCTCTGCGGTATTGTTGATGAGAAGGTCCTCGCTGCTCTTGGCCACCTACCGGAGTATCCAACATGCTCTAAGGCTGTGTGTTGGTGTGATGCACGGTGTGCTGTGAATTTTGCATGGCCTGTTGAGCCATCCCTCCAGTATGGTTCCACACCCTGTAAAGGGCTTTGGCTTCTTTGTAATTTGATTGGGTGACTTGCGAAAGCGTACCATTTTAGTTCGGACGAGGGGTTTAGCGAGAGCCGAAGGATCCCAGAATTTTTTTTGGGTTTTCCATACGCTTTCCATCGCACATTACTTCTGTACTATGGCTTCCAAGTCGGCGAAGTGTGCTATGTCACGACGACTTATGGCGTTGAGAATTCCCTTGTCCGTTCAATTTTTGCAAAAGAATGAGATTGCGTCTTCCTCGCGACAGTCCTTAACCTTTCTCATTACAAGGAGGAATCTGGCCCAGAAGTGATGTACTGTCTCTTGGGGCTCTTGTCTAATGTGGGAAAGATCACTTGTGTCTGGGTGGGTGGGTAGACTTAAGTCCAAATCCTGATCCGATCTGAGACCCAGGGGCAAAGGAGCTCCTGAGCTTGGCAGCTCGGACTCCAGGATGTTGCCCAATATTTGTGGCCCGTTGCCCGATTCTAAGTTTGGAGCCTGGGCCATATCCTCCCATAGACGGGTATGCAGCTCGGAGAGCTCGGGAATCCGGACATAGTTCGTCCTCAAAATAGAGGAGGAATCGTTGTTTTGTTCCTCCACCACCATTATCTGATGGGTGACCGACGGAGAGTTAATCTCCCTTTGGTCGGGTTTAAGCCTGATCCGATCATAGTCCGTAGCGACTCCCAGGGCGGCGATGCGATCCAAGAGCTCGTTCAGGGAGGAGAGCTCTATTGGATCCATCTGCTCGGTGAATTCCGAGATGACGTGGAGGCTGTTCCTGATGACCTGAGAAGTCATCGTTAGTGTGGCGGCCGAACGGGCGGCCATGACGAAGCCTCCCAGCCGGAGAGTCTGGCCTACAGCCAAGGTTCCTCCAGAGGTGACGTTGTCCTTGCTAATAAGGCGAGCCATCAAGCCTTAACAGGATGGCACAGTGGAACTCTCAATGAAAGCACCAATGTCGGTGTTAAAACCGGCGGATCTCGGGTAGGGGGTCCCGAACTGTGCGTCTAAGGCTAATGGTAACAGGAGGCGGGGGACATGATGTTTACCCAGGTTCGGGCCCTCTCGATGGAGGTAATACCCTACTTCCTGCTTGATTGATCTTGATGATATGAGTATTACAAGAGTTGATCTACCACGAGATAGTAGAGGCTAAACCCTAAAAGCTAGCCTATGATTATGATTGTTCTTGTCCTATGGACTAAACCCTCCTGTTTATATAGACACCGGAGGGGGTTAGGGTTACACATAGTCGGTTACAGAGAAGGAGATCTACATATCCGAATTGCCAAGCTTGCCTTCCACGCAAAGGAGAGTCCCATCTGGACATGGGACAAAGTCTTCAATCTTGTATCTTCATAGTCCAACACTCCAGCCAAAGTACATAGTCCGACTGCCCGAGGACCCCTTAATCCCGGACTCCCTCACTCACCTCCCCGGCAACGACGCCATAAAAGAGCTTTACGTCTACTACACAACCTTGTTATTGTAGACGTTGTTGGGCCTCCAAGTGCAGAGGTTTGTAGGACAGTAGCAAATTTCCCTCAAGTGGATGACCTAAGGTTTATCAATCCGTGGGAGTCGTAGGTTGAAGATGTTCTCTCTCAAGTAACCCTGCAACCAAATAACAAAGAGTCTCTTGTGTCCCCAACACACCCAATACAATGGTAAATTGTATAGGTGCACTAGTTCGGCGAAGAGATGGTGATACAAGTGCAATATGGATGGTAGATATAGGTATTTGCAATCTGAAAATATAAAAACAGCAAGGTAGCAAGTGGTAGAAGTGAGCGTAAACGGTATTGCAATGCTAGGAAACAAGGCCTAGGGTTCATACTTTCACTGTGAAAGTTCTCTCAACAATAGTAACATATTTGGATCATGTAACTATCCCTCAACATGCAATAGAGAGTCACTCCAAAGTCACTAACAACGGAGAATAAACGAAGAGATTATTTTAGGGTACGAAACCACCTCAAAGTTATCCTTTCTGATCGATCTATTCAAGAGTCCGTAGTAAAATAACATGAAGCTATTCTTTCCATTCGATCTATCATAGAGTTCGTACTAGAATAAAACCTTAAGACACAAATAAACCAAAACCCTAATGTCACCTAGATACTCCAATGTCACTTCAAGTATCCGTGGGTATGATTATACGATATGCATCACACAATCCCAGATTCATCTATTCAAACTGACACAAAGTACTTCAAAGAGTGCCCCAAAGTTTCTAATGGAGAGTCAAGACGAAAACGCGTGCCAACCCCTATGCATAAGTTCACAAGGTCACTGAACCCGCAAGTTGATCACCAAAACATACATCAAGTAGATCACGTGATATCCCATTGTCACCGCCGATAAGCACATGCAAGACATACATCAAGTGTTCTCAAATCCTCAAAGACTCAATCCGATAAGATAACTTGAAAGGGAAAACTCAATCCATTACAAGAGAGTAGAGGGGGAGAAACATCATAAGATCCAACTATAATAGCAAAGCTCGCAATACATCAAGATCGTACCACCTCAAGAACACGAGAGAGAGAGATCAAACACATAGCTACTCGTACATACCCTCATCCCCGAGGGTGAACTACTCCCTCTCCGTCACGGAGAGCGCCGAGATGATGAAGATGGCCACTGGTGAGGGATCCCCTCTCCGGCAGGGTGCCGGAATAGGGTCCCGATTGGTTTATGGTGGCTACAGAGGCTTGCGGTGGCGAAACTCCCGATCTATTGAGCCCTTGGATGTTTTCGGGGTATATGGGTATATATAGGAGGAAGAAGTAGCTCAATGGAGCTGCGAGGGGCCCACGAGGGTGGGGGCGCGCCCAGGGGGGCAGGCACGCCTCCCTGCCTCGTGGCCTCCTCGCTTCTTTCTTGACGTCCACTCCAAGTCCTCTGGATCACGTTTGTTCCAAAAACGATTCTCCCAAAGGTTTCATTCCGTTTGGACTCCATTTGATATTCCTTTTCTGCGAAACACAGAAATAGGCAAAAAAACAATTTGGACTGGGCTTCTGGGTTAATAGGCTAGTCCTTAAAATAATATAAAAGTGTATAATAAAGCCCATTAAACATCCAAAACAGATAATATAATAGCATGGAACAATAAAAAATTATAGATATGTTGGAGACGTATCAGTGGGCCCCTGGTAGTTCCCTGACCTAGTCCCTTCGCCTACATACACTCTTATACCTTAAAAACATTAGGGGGAGCCACGAAACCACTTATCCACCGCCGCAACCTTCTGTACCCATGAGATCCCATCTTGGGGCCTTTTCTGGCGATCTGCCGGAGGGGGATTCGATCATGGAGGGCTTCTACATCAACACCATTACCTCTCCGAGGAAGCGTAAATAGTTTACCACAGACCTTCGGGTCCATAGTTATTAGCTATATGGCTTCTTCTCTCTCTCTCTGATTATCAATACAAAGTTCTCCTCGATGTTCTTGGAGATCTATTAGATGTAATACTCTTTTGTGGTGTGTTTTCCGAGATCTGATGAATTGTGGATTTATGATCAAGATTATCTATGAATATTATTTGGTTCTTCTCTGAATTCTTATATGCATGATTTGATATCTTTGCAAGTCTCTTCGAATTATCGGTTTAGTTTGGCCTACTAGATTTATCTTTCTTGCCATGGGAGAAGTGCTTAGCTTTGGGTTCAATCTTGCGGTGTCCTTTTCTAGTGACAGTGGGGGCAGCAAGGCACATATTGTATTTTTGCCATCAAGGATAACAAGATGGGGTTTTCACCATATTGCTTGAGTTAATTCCTCTACATCATGTCATCTTCCTTAATGCGTTACTCTGTTCTTTATGAACTTAATACTCTAGATGCATGCTGGATAGCGGTCGATGTGTGGAGTAATAGTAGATAATGCAGGTAGGAGTCGGTCTACTTGACATGGACATGATGCCTATGTTTATGATCACTGCCTTAGATGTCATCATAATTATGCACTTTTCTATCAATTGCTCGGCAGTAATTTGTTCACCCACCGTAATATATGCTACCTCGAGAGAAGCCACAAGTGAAACCTGTGGCCCCCGGGTCTCTTTCCACATTATTGGATCTCGTTTACATCTTGCTAGTTTCCGATCTATTATTTTGCAATCTTTACTTTCCAATCTATAAACATAAAAATACCAAAATATTTACTTTACTGTTTATCTATCTCTATCAGATCTCACTTTTGCGAGTGCCCGTGAAGGGATTGACAACCCCCCTTTATCGCGTTGGTTACATGTTCTTGATTGTTTGTGCAGGTATTCAGTGACTTGTGTGTCGTCTCCTACTGGATTGATACCTTGGTTCTCAAAACTGAGGTAAATACTTACGCTACTTTTCTGCATCACCCTTTCCTCTTCAAGGGAAAAACCAACGCAATCTCAAGAGGTAGCAAGAAGGATTTCTGGCGCCGTTGCCGGGGAGATCTACGTCAAGTCAAGCCATACCAAGTACCCATCATAAACTCTTCTCCCTTGCATTACATTATTTGCCATTCACCTCTCATTTTCCTCTCCCCCACTTCTAAAATGATTTTAAAAAAAGTTGCCTTTTCTTCGCCCTTCTTCCGTTAGATCTTTTGTTCGCTTGTGTTACCATGTGCCTTATTTTTGCTTGCATCTTCGCTTGCTAAAATTTTATGGATCCTCATCCACTTGCTAATCTTTTTAAGATATCCAATTATGATTAACCAATTTCTAGTGAGTTTTGTGCACTAGATTATCTTTATGAAGTTTTGCTTGAAATTCGTGAATCTGAAAATTGTGATGAAGAAATTTATGAAGAGATTCATGATAGCTCCTTGAACGAAAAGCATGATTGCAATGATGTTATTATAAATTCTCTTAATGTCAATTGTGTTAATGATATGCAAAACCTCAATCTTGGGGATGCTAGTTTTGCTATGTCTACTATTTGTTGCAATGATCATGATTGGGGTGATTCTTTTTACGACCTTGAAAATTTATTTAAGCCCCATGATGAATATGAGATTGATAATAGTGTTTGCAATATTATTGAAAGTGGGTTTGGAAGAGTGTCAACTTTAGACCCCACATATTTGGAGAATGTTCAACCTTATGATTTTTTTTGATAAAAGTGGGTTTGGAGAGGTCATGACTTTAGTTAATGTTAATCCCACTATTTTGGAAGAGTGTCAACTTTGCATACATGTGGATCGTGTTGAGAATATGTTATGTGATAGATATATTGTTGAATTTGCTTATGATCCTACATGTAATTATTCTGAGAGAGGAAAATATGGTTGTAAAAATTCTCATGTTACTAAATTTCCTCTCGTTATGTTGAGATTGCCATTGTTTCTTTCTTCTTCCTTGCATATGCTAGATCTTGCTTATCTTGCTAATTTGTTTTCCTATAAAATGCCTATGCATAGGAAGTATTTTAGACTTAGATGTGTTTTTCACATGCTACATAATGCTCTCTTCGTGTTTCAATTACTATCTTTCATGTGAGCATCATTAAAATTTTCAACGCCTAGCTAAAGGGTGTTCAACGATAGAGCTTGTTGGGAGGCAACCCAATTTTATTTTTGTTCTTTAATTTTTGCTCCTGTTTAGTAATAAACAATTCATCTAGCCTCTGGTTAGATGTGGTCTAATGTTTTAATTAGTGTTTGGGCCAAGTAGAACCTTTGGGAAGACTTGGGTGAAGTCAATGCGATCTTGCTGTAAAAAACAGAAACTTTTGCGCTCACGAGAATAGCTGTCATTTTTTAAAGGAGAGTTCTTTTAGGTTTTTTCCCCAGAAGATTAGTAGATAAATTCCTCACGTCCACCAACTTATTTCAGAATTTTTGGAGTTACAGAAGTATTCGAAAGTTACAGATTGCTACAGACTATTCTGTTTTTGACAGATTCTGTTTTTCGCATGTTGTTTGCTTATTTTGATGAATCTCTGAGTAGTATCGGGGGGTATGAACCATATAAAAGTTGGAATACAGTAGGTTTTACACCAGTATGAATAAAGAATGAGTTCATAACAGTACCTTAAAGTGGTGATTTATTTTCTTATACTAACGGAGCTCATGAGATTTTCTGTTGAAGTTTTGTGTTGTGAAGTTTTCAAGTTTTGGGTAAGGATTTGATGGACTTTGGAATAAGGAGTGGGAAGAGCCTAAGATTGGGGATGCCAAAGGCACCCCAAGGTAAAATTCAAGGACAACCAAAAGCCTAAGCTTGGGGATGCCCCGGAAGGCATCCCCTCTTTCGTCTTCGTCTATCGGTAGCTTTACTTGAGGCTATATTTTTATTCACCACATGATATATGTTTTGCGTGGAGCATCTTGTATGATTTGAGTCTTTGATTTTTAGTTTACCACAATCATACTTGCTGTAAAAACCTTTTGGGAGAGACACACATGAACCGTTATTTGTTAGAATAGTCTATGTGCTTCACTTATATCTTTTGAGCTAGACAATATTGCTAGTGCTTCACTTATATCTTTTTAGAGCACAATGGTGGTTTTATGTTTTAGAAATTGTTGATCTCTCATGCTTCACTTATATTATTTTGGTAGTCTTTTAGAACAGCATGGCAATTTGCTTTGGTTATAAAATTAGTCCTAATATGATGGGCATCCAAGATGGGTATAATAAAAACTTTCACATGAAGTGCATTGAATACTATGAGAAGTTTGATAATTTATGATTGTTTTGAGATATGAAGATGGTGATATGAGAGTAATGCTAGTAGAGTAGTTATGAATTTGACAGATACTTGTGTTAAAGTTTGCGATTCCCGTAGCATGCACGTATGGTGAACCGTTATGTGATGAAGTTGGAGCATGATTTATTTATTGATTGTCTTCCTTATGAGTGGCGGTCGGGGACGAGCGATGGTCTTTTCCTACCAATCTATGCCCCTAGGAGCATGCGCGTAGTACTTTGTTTCGATAACTAATAAATTTTTGCAATAAGTATGTGAGTTCTTTATGACTAATGTTAAGTCCATGGATTATACACACTCTCACCCTTCCACCATTGCTAGCCTCTCTAGTACCGCGCAACTTTCGCCGGTACCATACACCCACTATATACCTTCCTCAAAATAGCCACCATACCTACCTATTATGGCATTTCCATAGCCATTTTGAGATATATTGCCATGCAACTTTCCACCGTTCCGTTTATTATGACACACTCCATCATTGTCATATTGCTTTGCACGATCATGTAGTTGACATCGTATTTGTGGCAAAGCCACCGTTCATAATTTTTTCATACATGTCACTCTTGAATCATTGCACATCCCGGTACACCGCCGGAGGCATTCACATAGAGTCATATTTTGTTCTAAGTATCGAGTTGCAATTCTTGAGTTGTAAGTAAATAAAAGTGTGATGATCTTCATTATTAGAGCATTGTACCATGCGAGGAAAGGATGACGAAGACCATGATTCCCCCACAAGTCGGGATGAGACTCCAGATGAAAAAAAAGAGGCCATAAAAAAAGAGAAGGCCCAAATAAAAAAAATAAAAAAAGAGAAAGAGAGAAGGGACAATCCTACTATCCTTTCCCCACACTTGTGCTTCAAAGTAGCACCGTGATCTTCATGATAGAGAGTCTCCTATGTTGTCACTTTCATATACTAGTGGGAATTTTCATTATAGAACTTGTCTTGTATATTCCAATAATGGGCTTCCTCAAAATGCCCTAGGTCTTCGTGAGCAAGAAAGTTGGATGCACACCCACTTAGTTTCTTTTTGAGCTTTCATACACTTATAGCTCTAGTGCATCCGTTGCATGGCAATCCATACTCACTCACATTGATATCTATTTATGGGCATCTCCATAGCCCGTCGATACGCCTAGTTGATGTGAGACTATCTTCCTCCTTTTTGTCTTCTCCACAACCACCATTCTATTCCACGTATAGTGCTATATCCATGGCTCACACTCATGTATTGCGTGAAGATTGAAAAAGTTTGAGAACATCAAAAGTATGAAACAATTGCTTGGCTTGTCATCGGGGTTGTGCATGATTAAATACTTTGTGTGATGAAGATAGAGCATAGCCATACTATATGATTTTGTAGGGATAGCTTTCTTTGGCCATGTTATTTTGAGAAGACATGATTGCTTTGTTAGTATGCTTGAAGTATTATTATTTTTAGGTCAATATTAAACTTTTGTCTTGAATCTTTCGGATCTGAACATTCATGCCACAATAAAGAAAAATTACATGGATAAATATGTTAGGTAGCATTCCACATCAAAAATTCTGTTTTTATCATTTACCTACTCGAGGACGAGCAGGAATTAAGCTTGGGGATGATTGATACGTCTCCAACGTATCTATAATTTTTGTTAGTTCCATGTTATTATATTATCTATTTTGGATGTTTAATGGGCATTAATATGCTCTTTTATATTATTTTTGGGACTAATCTATTAACCGAGGGCCCAGTGCCAGTTTATGCCTTTTGCCTATTTTAGAGTTTTGCAAAAAAGGAATACCAAACGGAGTCCAAACGGAATGAAACCTTCGCGATGATCTTTATTGGACCGAAAGCAAACCAGAAGACTTGGAGATGAAGTCAGAGAGGCAGTGAGGCGACCATGAGGCAGGAGGGCGCGTCCAGGGGGTAGGTGCGCCCCCACCCTCGTGGGCCCTCATAACTCCCCTGAGCTAGTCCCTTCGCCTATATATATATATATATATATATACTCTTATACCCCAAAACATCAGGGGGAGCCACCAAACCACTTTTCCACCGCCGCAACCTTCTGTACCCATGAGATCCCATCTTGGGGCGTTTTCCAGCGATCTACCGGAGGGGGATTCGATCACGGAGGGCTTCTACATCAACACCATTACCTCTCCGATGAAGCGTGAGTAGTTTACCACAGTCCTTTGGGTCCATAGTTATTAGCTATATGGCTTCTTCTCTCTCTTTGATTCTCAATACAAAGTTCTCCTCGATGTTCTTGGAGATCTATTAGATGTAATACTCTTTTGCGGTGTGTTTGCGGAGATCTGATGAATTATGGATTTATGATCAAGATTATCTATGAATATTATTTGGTTCTTCTCTGAATTCTTATATGCATGATTTGATATCTTTGCAAGTCTCTTCGAATTATCGGTTTAGTTTGGCCTACTAGATTGATCTTTCTTGCCATGGGAGAAGTGCTTAGCTTTGGGTTCATTCTTGCGGTGTCCTTTCCCAGTGACAGTAGGGGCAGCAAGGCACATCTTGTATTGTTCCCATCGAGGATAACAAGATGAAGTTTTCACCATATTGCTTGAGTTAATTCCTCTACATCATTTCATCTTACTTAATGCGTTACTCTGTTCTTTATGAACTTAATACTCTAGATGCATGTTGGATAGCGGTCAATGTGTGGAGTAGTAGATGCAGGTAGGAGTCGGTCTACTTGACACAGACGTGATGCCTATGTTCATGATCATTGCCTTAGATACCATCATAATTTTGTGCTTTTCTATCAATTGCTCGGCAGTGATTTGTTTACCCACCGTAATATATGCTATCTCAAGAGAAGCCACTAGTGAAACCTATGGTCCCGGGTCTCTTTTCCATATTAATGAATCTCATTTACATCTTTCTAGTTTCCGATCTATTATTTTGCAATCTTTATTTTCCAATCTGTAAACATAAAAATACAAAAAATATATTTACTTTACCGTTTATCTATCTCTATCAGATCCCACTTTTGCGAGTGACCGTGAAGGGATTGACAACCCCTTTATCGTGTTGGTTGCAAGTTCTTGATTATTTGTGCAGGTATTCAGTGACTTGCACGTCGTCTCCTACTGGATTTGTCGGCGTTCTAGGAACAGGGGTCCCCAGACTTGCCTGCCTGCGGCCTGTGGTGTGGCTCGAGTGGTGGCCCAGTATGGCCCATCTTCATCAGCGCAAGACTCAAGACCCTC